>NC_040889.2:22362383-22569883 GCF_900634795.4 Betta splendens
TATCTGTGTCAGGTCTCTCAGGCCTCGCTGACCTTCACACAGACCAGAAGATGCCAGAAGCAAGAGGCAATGACACTTCCGCACGCGCACGCGAGCAGAAAGGGGCCGGTGCTGTAGTACAGTGGACACAGTATTCTGATGCTGCACCTCAACAACAGGCACCTTCTCATGCGTGATGTTTTCTTTGCACGTTGCTGTGGTTTAAAATGTGCTGGTCACTTGCAGTTGAGTCTGTTTCCCCATGCGAACGTTCAAATAAAGACCCGACTTCGCAACTGAGAGCGACTGTGTCGTAAGGAGAGGTTTCTGTCCTCGTCACTGGTTCTGATGCTGAAGTCTGCTTCAGACTTGTGATCTTTGCATTGACATATGGTTTACTGTACACTGTATGTGCGATATAAAGTTACTTGAATGGAAAATATACTGTCACTGTTGCCTGGATACCAGGACTGTTGTGTTAGTACAGTATATGAGGATTGAAGGTCCTTATACTGCTAAGGGGAGCTTTCTTTGGAGAACACATTAAACTACTTTATGTAGAAATAATCACATGAATTAATCACAAATGACATGAATTAATCACAAAGACTTGTTTAAGGGGAACTGAAGTATGAATAACCCCAAGGCTTTATTACACATCTGCAATGTGACTGTGCTTATTTATGCCGGGATGTCATATAGTCACATCTTCTGTAACCTAATGGGGAAAAACCTCACAGACTCCAGGCAACTGATAATGAAACAACACGATTCCACGTGAAATCCGATTTTTGCTGCTGACAGAAGGTTCCGGAGCAGAGCTGAGAGAGAATAACTGCAGATAGGAGGAAGGTCGGACTCCTTTGCAGCAGCGTGACCTTGGAGCTGCATTTAACATTTGTGTAGGGTGTATGTGGGTTTGCTGGTGCACTCGTCTCCGTGCAGCGTGTCCGTAGGGCGAAGCATCGCCGCTCTGAGCGAGGAGCGCATTCTGTGTGGAACGCGTGGACTCAGCCTGGCTGAGCTCACCTTGGAATGAACCAGAAACACTTGACATGCAAGTGAAACCTAATGGATGGAGGGGCGGTTGGGCTCAGCAGGCGCCGTATTGTTTGTTCAGTTTTTGGGTTTTCAATTTGCTTTTCACCTCTTACTGTAGGTAACAACGCTTAAAAGTGCTGATAATTGCCTTCAGCCTGTGGGATACTGGGAGGGAAGACGGGTATTCATTTTTAAGCCGTACAATGAAAGACATTTTAATATTTTATCATGGTATTGCATAAAACACAAGCTCGCATACATTCTGTACACTATATGCGGCATTTCCTTCAGTTTTTGGACCTTTTTGAGTCATTGGACCCTTTTTGAAAGTATCTAAGTGCTGCTGAACACATTGGAACCATGTCGACATTAGGATAGTGACATTTTTAATTTAAATTTTAAATGAGAGCAATTGAATTGTGAAGGTCTGTTTTTTGATAATGTGATGATAACCTTTCTGGTTTTTCATTACAGGTCACTATTGAAGCCGGTGCCAGGATGACTGATATCTGCTACCTTGCTCAGTCCACCTGTCTCTGTTATTACTGCCATAGATTGATATCTGGATTTGCTCTATCATTATTCATCATTATCACAGTTTCAAAACTTCTATGGACCATAGCAGAGGAAGCCTGCTCTCAGACAGTCTGTCTTCACTGTGGTTCTGTAAATTTAAAAGCAGTGGGTCCACCAAAAAAAAATAAAAAATGAAAAGTTGCAGTAGGTTTGTCTAAAAATTGTATGAATGTGCAGGACTTCATTGAAAGTCTGGACATTTTTTTTTGTATTTCCAAGCGGACTCCTAATCAATGAGTAACACTGCTCCCAGATTTGCCTCACGATTCATTAAAAGTTGGTTTTGCAGCGCCAGAGCCATGCCGGCGGGAGGCGGATCACAGACGAGCTGAAAAAGCCCGGTTAATGCTGACTTCTAGCTCTAACAGGCGACATGAAGCGGAGATGCTGGTGCTGAAGGCTTCATATCATTTCTCCATCCGCTGCCTGACCTCAAAGGCTGCGACACACGTTCCCTCTGTTGTTCGACCGGGAACCGGGCATCAGCTGTGCTGGCGCTTAATTTGACAAATGTCTTCATGTCTGGGATTTTAGCCCAACATTTATACAGACGACTGCGCGAGACGCCCTCTGATCCGACACGAAGGCGCGTCTGACCTTTGACCTCGGGCTAATTTTTCAGCTTGGCGTTTTCAGTATCCTGGTGTGGTGGTGAATGTGGGTACAATGAACTGCAACTTACCGTAAGTGTGGAGGTCTAATATAGTGTATCTGCGCGTCCACATGGCCTGGATCTGTGTGTAATGAGGTGGCACATTAGCGGCATCTGTAACAGAGCTGAAACAAAAGCCTCAGCTGGCCTCTTTTTGTTTTAGCAGCACATATGGTCATGTTTCATTGTATTACAGCCTCAAAGAGCTCTTTATACTGTGCAGAAGACTTGGTAAGACTATTGTGTGTATGTGTGAACGTCCTGTTAAGCCAGTTTCATGGTCTTTTCATCAATACATTTCACTTGGGGTGTCTGCCGCAAGTGAAATGTATTGAGTGTGGGTGGACGTGAGAGGTTTCACTCCACTGTGTGTGGGCGTGTGTTCAAGGGGGGGCTCAGTGTATATGCAGCAGAGTAATGGTTTGTGTGTGTTATCTGGGTCTGGTTAATATCCCCAGTGTTAATCAAAAACAACACAAGTGGCGATAGAGCAGCCCCGCGCCGCCGCCGTGCACCCGGCTGCTTCCTTCTCCCTCCTATGCATTGATTAGGGCCGTATAAACTGGAAAGTTATCAGTCTCAGGGGTGGTGCAGGTTTCACAGGAAGGAGAGGCTGATATAGGGAGCCATATAGTTTCCCCACGCGCTCGGGGGACGTTCCTACTGAACTAATATTAGACAGCTAAGACTTACAACCTACTAATTTCTTTTGTAAAGAGAAAGGCTTCATGGCGTGTGAACCAAAACAACAGAAGAAAGGCCTGGTTTCTTCAGATATGGAGCAGGAAAAACTGAGCTTGTCAGAAGAGATGCTACACCAGCTCACGGCTTTAGGGCATCAAAAGCACCACCACTATGAGCTATTTTTCAAATCGCGTTCCGTGTCGAGAATCGCTCTGAATGAAGACATATGTAACGCGATCATTATTTGAAACAAGCTAACCGGTTCCTCCTCCTCCAGTGTGTCCCTGGCCTTTCCAGTCATAGGGAGATGCTTGTTCTCCAGAGGATGTTGAGAGGAAAATATTTTATTTTGGTGCTGTTTATTTCTCCTTTTTTTGGTTTGCATATCTGTAGCCTCCAGCCACGTGCTGTTAATTAGGTAAACAGGTAATTCCCAGCACGAGCCAAAGGCTTGACGCGCTCGTGCGTGTGTGCATGTGTGTGTGTGTGAATGCAAAGTCTAAATTCAGCATTAGGAACTACAATAAACAACAATATAAGCGTGCATAGAAGAAACAACGTTGGAAAGCGTGCAGTGACAGGGAAATCAAGAGGTAAGTTATGCAGGAGGTCATGCATTATTGAACAGCAGCGTTTGAAAAGGTGGAGAAATGCTATTCAAAAGGCCCCAAAAAGATTTCTTTGAGTGCCAGTTATTGTACGGAGTCTTTGCACTGAGCAAGAGAATGAGAAAGATGACGAGGAGAAGAAAAGAAACTGATACTATAAAAAAAGGAGGGAGAAAGTGATATTCCCTCTCCATGTGTCAGGCTCGCTGGTGTGTGACATGTCCGTCTCAGTGGAGACTTCCTGCGTCTCCCTCCCTGTTTTTTTCTACCCATCATGCAATCACTCCTGCATCCTCTCTCTCTCTCTCTCTCCACCCATCACTGCCCTGCAGTTGCTCAACCTCGTCATATCTTCTTTTCTACTTTCCCTCACACATATGGATGCTTTACATCTCACACACCTCATCCAGTCATTAGGGGGGAAATGTGTGTTGTTGTTTGTGGAATTTATCCAGTCTGATTGGCTTCAAACACACAGCTGGGGTTTAATCTGTGCCCTCTCGTTCCTCCTTACATTACGAGGTGTCAGAGGTATTTTCACCGATGTCACGTGAGCTTCGGTGTCGTGATGCTGTGGCCTTGCGCGGGAACGTGACACGCCGTGATTTGCTCGCGGTCGTAATCATAAAAACGCCGACAATAACTATCAAACAGCGCTGACCCAAATGCCCAGTGTTGCAACGCTATCGGCGCGCGCCGTCAATCAGCGCTAACCGGTCGAGCTGACGGCTCCGTCGTAAATCATGGGAGCAAGTCTTCTGAAGAGTCAGTCATTATCTGCCCCGCACAAACAACCCCCCTCCTCAGGACGAGGGGGGACTGATTGTGGGAATGAGGAATGAGTTTTTCAAGGTCAAACACACATTGTGCAACCTGTGTTTACACAGGCGTCTAAGGCTGGCGGGACAGAGGAGGGAAAAACCCGCAGGGGCTCGCTCCGTAAGACTAAACGCTCATGAGGTAAAGCACAACACTCACTGAATATCCTGTGAACTGGACGGTTTGCATCAGAACACTGACGACAATGAAAGAAACCCCTGAGCAGCAGGGGGGCGCTACGTACAGGAACTGATTTTAACGGGAACTAGTTTGATGAACTAGTACATTTTTAATTGATGGACTGGACTAATGTGTAACGTGGGAATCAGAAACACAGGGATTCTGTCGGGTCACACAAGCAGCGACTCTACCCAGCACCACTCACATTGTGTGCTTTCATTACGTCTGCCTCGGTATCATTTGTTCGGCCCCAGGACTTCATCTACTTGGCTTGTATTTGTCTGCTAGGCAACGGGGGAAAGAGCGGTTTATTGGGCCAAAGCCGGCCTTGAAAGGATCCGCCGTCCTGCCATCGCATGCCACTGCCGCCGGCTGGAGGGGTTCTGCCTGGGTTCTCACACACAGACCTGCTGCCTAGTGGGAAACATGGTGAAATATACTGTATGCGAATGCGAAGACTTTTGGTGAAAGCGGTTTGAGGCTGTGTCATTAAAGTGACTTCGGTTTGAACCGACGCATATTAGCGACCGAGATAATGAGGCCCAGTCCAAGACTGAGTAAATCTGCTGTGTGGGTGGGTGGTGCTGGCCAGGTAGGCAAACAACCTAGCCACATAAAAGTGTTTGGATGGAAAAGTTGCTAAATGCTGATTGACTCACACAGTTTTGGAGTTCATTTTTGTCCACTTCTCCAGCTACAAACAGGGACGAGCAAAGAGGAAGGAGGAATCTGCTGCATGGTTCCAGCTGTAATGAAGCCGTTAAGTCTAGGATTCTGTTGCTTTCAGTCTTTAAAGCTCTCCAGTCCTTACGGTAAACGTTAATGATATAGCATTATACACATTATGAATTATTATATCATTGTCCTCAAATCTTTTAGTGAGTGAGAGGAAGTGAGGTCAGGATAATGGATGGATGGAGTGACCTCAGCACTCGCTCACCCCAGAAGGATGTGGCTCAGGCTGCTTTAAAGAGTGGTCCAGTATCTCCTGGATAAGTCGAATCCACAGCTGCTTAACACAAACAGGGAACATGGAGCATGTGTCTTATTGCTTAAGATAAACCATTTGTATTCATAATTGAAACCCATAAATGATGATTGGACCATTTTTCAAAACAAATTTAAACACAGAGTGACAGATTTACTCAGTTTTTCTTACAGCTATAATCAACTGTCATTATAATGAATCACAACGTTGATTGGTATCCATGGCAACATGTATGATCAGCCACTAAATGAAACATGTCGCCTCTGGCCCGTTTTTCCCTTTTCCTTCAAAGGCTTATAAATGTTTGTGGGGAAGAAATAACAGGCTTCTTTAAATGTCTGGCGGATCTCTGACTTTCATACTCAGACTCTAACTTAGTTTAGCTTCGTTCAGCAAATAACAAAGTCCCAAAGTTTGTTCAGGAAAAAACACAATACAGTATCAACTTTCCGATGGTAAACAAATCCTGTGCGCTCTGTTCTCCAGAAAAGTAGTGAATGAGAGTGTTGGGTTCTGCACCTTCACTCACCCTTTGAAGGCCAATAGGACAATAAAATAATGGGAAAGGTGCAATAAGCGGCAACGATGCATTCAGTGCTTTTTGTGTATAAGAGTAATCTAATTTGTCGGCCACTCTGACTGATTGCAATCAGGGACGTCTCCTCTGCGTTGAATCTGAGGCCAGCGCTGCTGAAATCGAATTCAACAGCATTGTGTCGTGTCTCACGACGCGCTCCACTTTACTGTTTATTAGCGTTCTGGTCGACTGTGCACGTGTGTGTGTGTGTGTGTGTGTGTGTGTGTGTGTGTGTGTGTGTGTGTGTGTGTGTGTGTTATGCCCTGTGACTGTGTCCTGCCCCGCTGCCAGACACTTGTCTTTGTGGAACTACAAAGTGCCCAGTAAGCGCTGTCCAACGCTCCTTCACAACACTCTAATCAACACAAAAAGGCCTGGCGTGCGTTCGTAAAGAGCCCAAAACGAAGCTTGACTTGTTGTCTTGAAAAGTTCTGGCCTGAACTTATTGTTGGAGCGAGGTTATTGCTAAGAAGGATAAACAAAGTAAGCACATTCAAGAGATTGCTGTGCTTTATCTCGTGTTCTGCTCTCGGAGCCAGCGCCGCTGAAGGCACGTGGTGGCTTTTTAGTGGGACGCCAAGCTCCTCACACACACACACACACACACACACACACACACACACACACACACACACACACACACACACACACACACACACACACACACACATATTAGCTACAGCCTCCTGTTCTGTAACAACTACAACTACACAATTAGCCCCGATACGCAGTCACTCCACTTCCTTAAAAAGTTTACCATTGCAGAGTTAATTGTGATATAAGATAGATGAATGACATCTGTGTATAACTGCTATAATTACAACAAAGTCTTCCAATGTACCCATCACAGCTAAAATGTCAACGATGTCCTGGGGGGGTTCTCTGTCTCTGGGGAAATTAACACACCCGCCCTATAAATCCAGACATTGTAATTAGACAAAGATACTACTGACTCCCATAAATCCAGAGGTTATAAGTCCATTTCCTGTGAGGAGAGAGGCACACTTCCTGTCAGAGTGACAAGGGAGGTCAGAGGTCAAGTAGAGAGGTCAGGAATCTGCTTCACATCAACACCCCTCAGCTTTGTCTCCTTCTTTGGACTTAACTGTTTAATCTGTGTCTGCTGTTCTTTTCTGTTCGATTTGACATCAGTTCATCCCCTCTTACCTCACCCCCTACACCCGCCTCACCCCACTCCCACTCCCACTCCCTCTCCCACTCACCCCTGCCTTCCCGCTCCGTCTCCTGTTGCTCGTCTCATGGTGACACTCGCCCCTCCCTCCTTCCCTCAAGGCTACGGGCACCAGAACAGAACTGACCATATCACCCATCCAGCCTCCCCCAAATCAAATTACCATGGACAAAACAGAGTAATAAAAAGTAATGGGTTGTTATACGAGGTACACGCTCAACAGCAGAACAAGTCCTTCAGCGCTGATCCACAATAATCTGCCTGATACGTACACGTTTCCCGCTGTGATGAAGTGACTGTACAGTGTCTCAAGCTGCCGTATACAGGAACAGCGAGGCTGGGGAGTGGCCCGCTAATAGAATCAAGGTGTCACGGCACCACATGGGACAATAGACTGGTCTACTGGGAGGTAAAGGCACAGTTCAACCAGTTCAAGCTTCAGCCATGAGCTATTAATGGTAGCGTAGCCGTAGACCAGTCACCTCTTTCTGCATTTGATGGATTTCACATCTTCATGCCTGCAGGATAAATCCTTACGACTTTGTTGATGATATGTTTATTGCTCCTCTCTCAGAGTTTTATGAAATATCTCAGCACCATGAACTTTGGATTTCTGCTTGTGTTTTAACAAGTACTGTACTGGTGGAATTTGCTATAGATTCTGACATTTTCCTTTGGTAAACACCATGTCTTTTTTTAAGAATGGAGTTGTCCAGGACTTATGTTCATGACCATACACCATAGTGGCAACTCACACTCACATTATCATTACCATAGTATATGTGTTATGCAGTGTTTTGATTTTTACAGTCACTCAACTTAAAATGTTCTTTTGGGTTTGATTACAAAGTTGCTCAGATTTGCTGAAATTTTTAACATGATTGTCAATATTTTTGTTCCATTCCTGTGAATTTTGTGTCTCATCATGAGAGCGGCTCTGATGTTAAAGGTTTTCGAACATGCACATGCATAAGTGAGTTTCTGGTTCATGTCATAGTTTTGCCAAATCACAGTGTTGTGACAGCTGACGTCGTTGTCTTAGATGGATAATTAGCCTGTGATTAATGTTGACTCACATCGGTTTACAGTGTCTATAATTTAGGGTGAGCCAGAAGGCATGGCTACTGTAGTGTGTGTGTGTGTGTGTGTGTGTGTGTGTGTGTGTGTGTGTGTGTGTGTGTGTGTGTGTGTGTGTGTGTGTGTGTGTGTGTGTGTGCTTGTGCTTGTACTTGTGTGAGCAAGAAGGGAATGTGTCAGGGAGAAGTGGGTTTTCCAGGCAGGCACAGAGCTGCCATTGTTGTCTGTGAGCCACTATCTGCTGTGTTCAGGTGTGTAATCACCTTATCTGCAGGTGGTTCTTTAACTTCTGACCTTTAATGCGGCTCGTGAGCAGGAATGCTACGTTATAAGCTGGGCTCACCCATCCTCTAAAACTTTGGATGGTTAATCATCTTTGAATTACTTTTCCATATGTTACCGGTCTTTATGGTTGTTGGCCGTGTTTCAAATACGAAATGAGATTTTAAATTCCATAAATAACTGGGTTTCGTAATCTTTATTTCATGTGCACAGGATCATGCTGTAGCTGGACCAAATGCATTTGGAGCCCTCTCACGGTTCCTGGAGCTAGACTGTTGTTAAACACAGCACAAATTAGTTTAGCATTCAGTCTGAATGCGCCTTCAGATGAACCGTTTTAATATTTCATTCTGCTTTTTTATCAGCAGATACCAAAGCATCGCTCCTTAATGTGGCGGATGTGTTCGCTGCAATTTCAGATGCGTGGCAGAAAAGCGAGAAAGCTCCCGTTGACTGTAGACCAGGTGTGTGTGTGTGTGTGTGTGTGTGTGTGTGTGTGTGTGTGTGTGTGTGTGTGTGTGTGTGTGTGTGTGTGTGTGAGAGAGAGAGAGAGCTGAGAGCTGGGGAGGTCTGACTGAAACTGTGAGCCTGTGGTTGTGCTTAGGTTGTGCGCGCACACGCACACACACACGCGCACGCATGCACACGCGCAGACACACACACACGCAGTGAGACAGGCTGAGTCACTGGTTTGTTCCTGTGGAGTGCTGATAACAGCGTTTGCTCTGGGGCCCCTGGAGCACGGTGTGTGTACGTGTTTGTGTGTGTGTGTTGTCTTTCATGTGCGCAAAGGCTGTAGAGATTGAGAAAAGGATAGAGCAAAGGAGTTGAAACAAAAGGAGAAAAACTATATAAATGTTTTGTAAGAGCGCATGTGAGCGCGACCATGCGAGGGACAAGTGTACACATTCATTAGTCTGAGTGTCTCTGTGCTTCCCTACATGAAACGGCAGCAGCAGAAATCTTTAAAGCGGCTTCTGTCATGTGGGATCAAAGATTGTGTGTGTGTGAGCGAGACACAGAGCGAAAAGGGGGGAGATGGAGGCAGAAAGGGAGGTGGAACAGGAAGAAAGAGCAAAGTGATCCAGAAAGATGGGCATGATTGCAAGGAGATGATGTGAGCGGAGAAACCATCAGGATGCAGCAGATGATTGAGGGAGAAATGTGACACAGGATGCTGGAAAGGTGAAGTCCTTTAAAGCATTGGTGTTTGAGCCCAGGCAGCGCTAACCACTCTTTCAAGGGCTCCGTCGCAAACGACGTGCTTCTGCTCGCGAGCCGCCAAAGACTAAATAACAACGAGCCACGTAGGACGATCGAACGGCTTCAGGAGTTGGACCTCCTCCACTCCGCTCTGTCTGGAGCTGCACACAGTCATTGTCTGTCCTGTTTCTACCCAGCATGCACATCACATCACCTCACATCTCACATCATCTCACAACATCTGTCTCTTTGAAGGGCAACGAATGGAGCCTCTGGTCAGAATATACTGAGGAGCTCATGCCCTCTAGACTGGACCCCACTGCGATCACACCCACATATGAACCCAACCCATGCGTCTCCTCACCTGTACATCACATACTTGAGTTTTTGGGACTGGTCACATTTGGATGAGGTCCAGATCATCTGCAACCTTGTGTCTTGATGGGGTTGGGCAGCTCCTGCAGTGATTTCATCATAACACCTTCCACTTGCATTCTGCTGAAGAGCAGTCATTAGTGATTTTACAGACACGTGCTGCTGCTGCTTGACTGTGTGGCAGAGATACGGAGCCCTAACGGCCTTTCCACTGTCCTCTCAACACCCCGTGAGTCATTTGGAAGTTTGATGGCTGATCCGGCTCTGTTAATCTGGGCCTGCCCACTTCAATTAACCACCCTATCCAAGTAATTAATTCCATTATGGTGTTTACATGACAGTTTTAATAATCGCTGCGTTGCCTGGGGTTTGTGTAAGTGATGTAAATGCAGGAGCGTCTAGACAAGTAGGCCGAGATGAAAGGAGGCAAAAAGGGTGAAAACTGGAAAAACCCGGCGAGCGACAAACAGCAGAGGAGCGCATGAGAGCAGACGAGAGGAGTCCCCCCCTGGGAAACAACTCATGCACCACTTCAGAAAACCCAACACGACTCCCTCCGAAGAGCCCACATACCAATCCGCGGTCTGCGTGGAGGTAAGAGCGATAATTCATCCCACAAGGGTCCCATAAGAATTGTAGGAGTATCTCTCATCCCAGCAAACACTCACCTCGACGGCGGGTTCGCGCTTCCCGCGTGGGAGCTGCCGACGCGGGCGTTCATTCTCAAGACGGGTACAAATCTAAACACTGCATTATTTCTGAGCGTCAGATGAGAAGGCGGGTTCACAGTCGCCCCCTCAAACGCAGACCAGGACCAGTTGTATGTGGTTGTGTTTGTGTTGGAGGACGGAATAAAAGCAGGTTGGCACATATTGATGTTATTAATCACTATGACTACTGAAGCGCCGCCACAGAGCGTTGAGCTAATTTAATTCTGCTTTAGACAACAACGGGGGCAGAGGTCAAGCGAGCGCTGCCCCGATCACGCTGCGTCCTGGCGCTGGAGCAGCTCCTGGCTGATCTTCCCATCGGAACCTGTGGCATCAGCCCACGCCGGGCTCTCGCATACTTTTTGAAGACGATGCTTTTCGGCGGTATCTCAGATGCAGGCGGGCTGGCAGTGGTTGGGAGATAAGCAGATGGGCATCAGAATGATCTGTGGGCTCAGCGGCGGCACACAGTTCTACGCGTGCGCCTGCACTGTGTTTGGGGCGAGATGTGAGATTTTGTTTACAGATCCTCCGCGATACGAACACACATCAAGCGCCACTGAAGTTGCACTTTGGTCCAACTTGTTGTGCGTCTGCGTCCATGAAATCGCACCATCCCCTCAGCTGAACCGCCGTAACCTTTAGGACATGAAGACGCCACATCAGCTGTTTTATGCACGTATTGTCCGGCTCACAAGCTGCTCTATTTATTTCCCTGACAGAGATTCGCCGTCGCGTTGCTTTGGCAGCAGCATCACGGCTCTGCTGCTCCGAGGCGCCTCGGCCTGAGGTCATCCGGCGTGCTGCAATAATTACAAAGGCGTTTGGTTCTCATTTGTAACTTTTCTGTGTCAGTGAGTGCAAAAGTTGAATTATTAAGATAAAAGTATTCCTTAAATCTTCGATTAAATGTATGGCTAGGATCTATTTACCTGCTTGTGCTGTGTTGCTGACTCGCTGTGTAATCAGGTCCAAAATAAGCACCACTATTAATGGTTTGGGCAGAGACCTCCACCTTTTCACCACCTTGCTGATTTACGACTCAATTAACTTTCCCTTCATCACCTTCACTTTAGTTTCCCCCCCCCCCTTTTTCTCCAGCTTATTCTCTTTCACTGCTTTCTTATTTTCATCTTCGTGGACACATTTAAAAAGAAGATTAGAGGAGTTGCTGTATGTTCAAGGAGCTTCGTCCAGTGTTTTGTACGTGTCAGCTCATCTTAGGAGTCAACCATGCTTCTGATACAACCAGTTATTGTATTTTGAACCAACTCATACAACTTTTATACAAAACTCTTTAAAAACAAAACTATTCTTTGTGCACATACAGTAACCTAGGGAAATTAGACAGAGGTTTAGTTACAAATATTTTATTCATTTTTTATTTTATTATTTTATTTTATTTATTTTTTTGTATTCATGAAACGTAGCGTGTAACACCCACACAGGCAGATAAAGCTTAGTTTGCTGACCAGACTCTTCTCTTATAGTTGTTTGGTTCTTAACTCGTGCTTATTTTCGCTCTTGTCGCATTTGTGCAAACAAAGCTCATTGGACCAATTAGCAGCGCTGCTGTTGTGATTGACAGAGGGAAGGAGCCAACCAGCTTCGAGAGAAAACAGGTTCAGGTGACGTGCGCGTCAATCAAAACATGATGAATGGCAGCGTCGAAACTATCGCACATTGGCTCCACTCTATCGTAGATCGTACAGAACACAAACTGTCGTATAAATATGATAATTATCGTATATCTGGCAACACTGTCAACAGTCGCTCGTGCTGCTGCGAAGATATCAGGGGACGGACGTGCGTTCTTTGTTGGAAACGAAGCAGTTTGTTCCACGGACACGCAGACAAGTAACCCAGTTTCAACCTATACGTCAAATTCCCCCTTTCCCCTAATTTAGCGTGAATCAGCAGCGCCGCTTCCCAGCCTTCAGGATTCCTGAATTCCAAAGCTGCGTGTGTGTGTGTGTGTGTGTTTTCCAGCTTGTTAAAAGAGTTTCTCCTGCAACCAAGTCTCTCCTCTTCCTGCAGGCAGCGGCAGACAGCGAGGCAGGCAAACATCCGAACGCTTTCCTCCGTCAAAGGTAATGAAGCCTCGTAGCCTTTGATCACCCAGCAAGGGCGTCGAGCCTGCCTTGCATTTCGGCGCCGGCTCGCGCGCTCAAGGC
The DNA here is from genome assembly GCF_900634795.4 of Betta splendens. Taxonomy (NCBI): domain Eukaryota; kingdom Metazoa; phylum Chordata; class Actinopteri; order Anabantiformes; family Osphronemidae; genus Betta; species Betta splendens. Next base: position 22,375,501 of record NC_040889.2, read on the forward strand.
CTTATTCCGCTCCTGCGCGCGCGCCACACACACACACACACACACACACACACACACACACACACACACACACGTGTGCATGTAAATAAATGCAACACATGAACACACATTGAGAGACAGACACTTCCGGAGCTGTCAAACGTGGAAATGTCTCACACTGTGGAGATAAGAAGACGAGGCCGGCTTGATTTCTATCACTTTCCCAAATGATGTTGGCATCAACAAAAAGCCGCCCGCTCGCCTCCCCCTCACTTATCTTTTACTTTAAGAATCTTCCACTTGGAATTTCTCATCTTTTCTTATTTGTGAGCCCCGTTTTTTTCCCCTCTAAACGTCGAAGCGCACCCTCCTGCAGAACTCTGATGCTCGCTGACGTTCCGTGTAAATAATGAAAACGCGTTCGCAGCGATAACACGGAGTAGCTGCAATATTCAAGGTTTTTGTTTTCATTTAAGGATGACTCCCGGTTTCTCTCAGTGGTCTTTGCCAAAAGGTTGTATGAACTAGCGAGATCTGTCCTAACATCTCCTCTGCTGAGTCCTTTTATATCGATCGCTCCTCCTTTCTAACAGCGGGTGCCTTTCAAACAGACTCGGCAACAGCAGCATGTTTGGACTTTTAAAGGGTGGATGCTCCCAACAAGCTCCCGCACACACGAGAGTGGGAATGATTAAACACCCAATACTACAACAATGCTAGGAATTAAATTACTGATGATTTGGAGGAAATGTGCTATCTTGTGTCTGAAAGTGGAGCTGGTCTGCCTTCTATATGGTGCCAGTAACTTCTGCTTCCTTTAAACAAAATATGACTTCAACAGTTACCTGGTTGCTCTAACTTTAGGAGAAGCCGGTGAAGCTGTGGAAACCTTCAGACCTCTACAGTCGCTGTTATAACATACTTTTTAAAAAGCGATTTAGAGCCGGACTTCTCCCTTGGAGATAATGCCTGAAAGTCATCATTTGTAATCCTCGTCATACCTCACCACGACGGAGTCAGGACTTCTCCTTCTGTCTCGCGTCGGGCAAAAAAGCAGAGCGATTCTGAAAAATGAACCCATTAACTCGGCAGCACATTAGCCGCATCTCGCTGTCTGGGAGAGGGCAGGGGAACGCAGAGGGGGCGGCGGGGAGTATTTACGGGGAAGGAGCTGAAAGGCAAGATTGTAAATCTGAGAAACTGCTGGGGGAAGAGGGAGGTCAGAGCAGAGAGAGGCCGATGGAGGTCGGTGCGCTTCGCCTGAAGACGATGGCCGGTGCTCAGATTTCAGCGGAAGGCCACAGATCGGCGCACGGCTCTATGCGAGGTGTGCCGTCTGATTCCCCGTTGAAGCCTGTGCTGCGACCGGGGAGCCCACGCCGTAACGGAGGTCTCAAAGCGGGACGGAGCCGCTGCGAGGCGGCCGGTCCAGAGGGCCGGGGTGACACTTACAGTAGCTGCCTCGCGCCGCTGAGGCAGGAAACAGGATCCTGCCTCGCGACGCAACGCGGCTCAACGGAGGCCGTGCGCGTTCTGGAAAAGCGCAGGGATCGGGCCTGAATGGGTTCCTCTGAGCGGCCGTGAAATCGGGATGACGGCGGAGGCCCCGGGGGGAGGCGATGGGGGGGTTCCGGGGTGGGAATGGAGATGTGTGGGCGCGACGGAGAACGGAGGAGGAGGAAGAGCGCGGTGGAGGTGGTTGGAGGTCGTCGAAAGAGGCAGACGGCACGAAGCGGCGTCAGGAGAGAGAGGCGACGTGGGAAAAGAGCGAGCGAGAGAGAGAGAGAGAGAGAGAGGAATACAGATCTGTAGCTCTGCTCCAGGCGCCACAATTCTGTCGGCGGTGGCATCTTTATCTGCTAAATGCACTTTTGATGCCGCGCCACATATGTTGCTGTAAATTACTTTTAAGATCCATATTAAACGACGAGGAGAGATGGGTTGAGATGGGGGTCGAGGTGCCGCGGGTCGTTTTTAATGGAGACGAGGGAGATTTCTGGCACCGGGTTGTCTTGCGTGTGTTCCTCGCCCCGGACCGCTGCCTCACCCCCGTCTCCCCCCTCCCGTCCACGTCTTTGGACGTTCTCCGCTGACTTCATCTCGGGTTGTGGATGGTGTGTTTCCCCTTTGCAGAGACGGCGCCTTCTGGCCGCTTAAGGAACGGAGATGCAGTAGGAAGTCTGTGTGTGGGTGGTTTCACTCGACTGTATTTTCCTTATTTTGAAGGAAAAACATCTGGTTTAATTATGAGCCAGTGAGTAAACACTGAGAGCATGCGCCCGCGTAGAACTGTTTCATCTTTTCATATGTGCGCTGCTACTATGCAGCCCTAATTAGGCCTGTTTAACGAGTGAATTACAGTATGTTAGCATAATTCAGCGCTAGGTTTATTCCTAGAATTGGCACCATTGTGGTACATGACAAAACAAGTCATCACAAATCAGAGTGTGTGTGTTTCCATTTAGTGTCTGTGGCTGGTTTTGACATATTGTGATAGATTACAGTATGTTGAGCAGATTCTGTTCAACGCCTTCTAATTCGGGGTTTTATTTCAAAATTGCAAAATATGATGATGTTTTGAAACAGCTAATTTTTTTTCTCTTTGCACAATAAACATTAGCGCAGCGCTAATCATCAGACACACACCTGCGAGTCATTTGTGCTTCGTTTCCCTGTTTCGCGGCTGCAGAAACGCTGAACGCCTGCGTTGGGGACGGTGGAAGCAGCTAATGGACGCTTGGCCCTGCAGCGGACGCGCGGCTCTTAGCATCTTTTAGCTTCTTCTCTTTAGACTCTGGCCAACTGTCATAATTGCGACTTTCAGCTCGTCTCCCTCTGCAGGCGCAGCGAATGCCCCGCGCTCCACAGCTCCTTCAAAATGCAGCACTAAAAAAAAAAAAGAAACAAAAAAAATAGAACGCAATCAACGCTGGAGATAAGTGCGAGCGCATTTAATGCTCCGCTGCTTTTATTGTGGATGTTAGGCCAATCTGGAACATTTCCTGTATTTATAGAAGCTAAGTCATTCTGCTATTCTTGGGCTGTGGCAATACAATTTAACAGCGAGTCCAACAAATGACGTCAAGTCACGCTTTCGCACTTTAATGAGATTCCAGACAGTGCAGTGTGAAATGAAATACAGTAAAGGGATCAGTGTACAAGTGTCTGTGAGGGTGTTGGAGTGTGTGCGGTTATGCTTCTGTTGAGAACTTTGTTTTTTTATTTATCACTGTTTTACCCTGGTTTCGCCTTCATACGGCAGCTTCTTTGATACATGAGCCAAATTGCATTTCCACTGCTGCCATGATGGTTCATGGTCCCTGTTGGGTCCAGGTCCAGGCTGTTTGCCTGTGCGTGCAGATAAATGCATGGGACTATTATAGAGACTTGCTCCTCCTACAGCGTGATGGTGTGCGCGTCCCGGCTGTTTGGGACCGGACCTCCGTCTTCCAGGAGTCCGGGCCTCTTCTGCCTCCGTGCTCATGTTGACCTCGTCTCTATCTCACTCCTACAGTGCATGTGGGAATGCTGTGCTCCTGTGTGTGGACGCTGTGTTGCATCAGAAGCAGATCCACCGTCACAACACTTTCCTGCGTTTGAGGACACGTTACAGCCGCCTGTTTGTGGGTCTCTCAGCTCCTGGACTCGTGCGTTAACACCCCTGAAACCCCCTTGATGGAAGCTTGCTCTGCCGACCACCGAGTGGCTGTCGGGGACCGCAGGCCCAGGCGGACGCCGCCACCTCTGAGTGAGCGCCAGCAGCAGAGCGTGAGAGACAAACGGCAGCAATCAGTGCGATGCAGCTTGATTTGCTCGTTCCTCCTTCCTTCAGGCTGCTGCGTCGCTTTGTCGGCATCGTCCGCCTCCTGCGCCGCTCCTGTATTCAGCTCCCGTCTCCTCCACTCACTGGATCAAAGGAACAAACTGGGAGGTAACACAGTAGGCGCACAGACCGACACATCAGCTTTCATCTTTACTAAAAAGTTAAATATTCAGCCATTTAAGACAATTAGCATTTAGCTCCAGTGTCTCTGGAGCGTCAGAGTGTGTTTTGCTGTTTATTGACCGTGCTTTAACTTCACTTCCTCAGTTATACTGTGGAAGAACAGCTGTCACTCGGCCTGACATCCAATTTAATCATCCTGGTGGCAGCTTGCTGCAGCGGGGGGCACGTTGTCAGATCTCAGTTTAGAGGACAGCTATGAAACACTTTAATTTGTTATTTAAAGTAGTCTTGTGGTTTGCGCGTGAACTCTTGATTAATTCATTGACTTTGAAGGTTTCGCTTCTTAAGAAGCTACTGGGTTGTAATTGTCTCCTTTCATCTGTGGTAAAGAGTCATATTTGTGCTGCGTCAGCTCATTTCGTTGGAGGTTCTTATAACTCTGTATTATCATTATCATCACAGACAATTGTTCTAACAGGCTGCGCATTTGTCAAAAGTTGCTTTTTGGAGTTTGCCTGTGAACATAATAAGCATTCGGCCAATTCGAGCCCTTTAAGTCGTGGGTGAAAAAGACATTTTCTGTCTAATGAATACACAGCAGAGTGTCTGTGAATGCCTCGGCAGCCTTGAGGTTTACCGGCTATGCCTGATTGATGATGTTCAAACAGCAGCTGAAATAGCTGTGAGGGACGTTATAAAGAGCTCAGAGGGCGAGAGCTGAGTCGGGCTGATGTGAACCTTCACCCTCCACCTCTTTAGAATGTCAGCGAGCACACACACACACACGCACACACACACACACACACACTGAGCTCTGTCAGAGTACGTCTCACTTTGTCTCGCACACAGAGACGCTCGGCCTTTGAAGGTCGCGTCGCTAACCTCTAATGTGCTGCAGGGTCCCAGTAAGTAGCTGCAAACTGTTTTCTTTCATCTTGAGGAAAATAAATGAGGAGACGGGAGAGGAGCGGTGGAAGTTATCAGCAGGCAGATTACATCACATCTGCATATAGGCAGGTTTGTCAGCAAGCTACATGAACTCCACAGATAGTCCTGAATTGAAATGACATTTGATTTAAGTTTTAAAATGCGAAGACTCAAGAGTCTGACTGTCACGGTATTTATCTGATTACTGATTAAACAAATGGACGTGCATAACTGATCCAATACTAAAATATCTGAAATGGGTTTGTTCTCTTCCAAGGAAATTACTGAGACGTTTGACTGGAGGAAAACAGAGACTAACTCGGCTCCAAACTGAAGCCATAGAAATCATTTTCCAGCCCACTGACGCAGAGCAGAGTTATGAAGCTCAGCTGAACCTCATACAGGGAGACTAACTTCGTAGCACTCATATTTATTTGCGCTGCGCTCTCTGTTTGTTTGTCACGTCGGTGCAGGAGTGATGCAACCTGCTGTTTCCACTAGAAAACATTGTCCCAAGTCAAAGCGTCCTCACATATCGTGCTCAGTAAATTAATAAATGGAAGGATTCTCTTGTGGAGCTCTGTTTTACGTGTTCACCGGGATATTCCCACCTCCTGTCCACTTTCTGTCCAGACCATTGACTTCTCACCACCGGCCTGTCCTTCCTTCTAGTTTTTCCGGGGTTTGGTGCTCGTCGTCGGGCTCAGGCCCAGCTTTCACCTGGCTGGGACCCTCGCGTGCTCCCTGGAGGTATGTCGCCTGCAGCACTGGTTTCCTGCTCTCCCACCAGCTGCCCGAGGGTCTGGTCTGACTCCGTTATCACCACTTGCCAAAGAGCTGTTAACTTCTCAGCCTGGCTTGAGTCGACTGTTTGCTCCCAGTAACCTCTCTGGTCTCATCTAGATTCACCATGTTTGCTGGGTGACCAAGTGGCCGAGTTGACCAAGCTGCAGTTTACATTCTGTCTCATCTGGCCTTTTATCTCCCGCTTCTGTAGCTCTTCATATATTCTACAAATATCATTTGCTCCATGTCCCTGCAGTTAAAAAGCGGATGCAGCAGCATAATCCTAATTATTTAATTACATCAATATTGGTCACTGCTGGAATCACTGTTGTAATTAAGCGTGATTTGAGGTTCCGGGTGTGTGCATGAATTAATAATGTGCTAATCAAAAAGCACTTGGGCTGATTGCCAGGACATTAACACCTAGAAAGCGAATTAACTGTTGTCGGTTTCCAGCTCAGGGAGCACATCTGCATCCGCCGGGGTGTTAGTGGTAGGATGTTTGAAATCTCACAATCTTAACAAATGTAGTGAAGGAAGAGTTTCATGGTGCCATGTAGCTGTGGGAGACTCAAACCTACTGGGCATTAGCAGCCAAGGAGATGGGAATTACTTTGCCCAAGCTCTGGGTGGACACACACGCGCACACACACACACACACACACACACACACACACACACACACGCCAAATTGAAGTGTCATTTGTAAAGGCACAAGAGTATTTCTCTGGGGAAATTTGGCAGGAGTGATAATGCGATATCTCCTTCAAAATGCTTTTCTGTCTCCACTAGCAACCTGTCAAAGCCCGTGATCAGAAAACATGTTTACATCATGTTACAGGTAATGGTGAAAATACACCATTTCCTTCACGACAGGCCAAGCTCAATTTAGATGGAGTGTGTGGAGGCTGTCGAGGCAGCGAGGAAATCCACCTGAAGACGTTGGCCTCCTTTGGACGGCGGACGCTTGAATGCAGCCATTTGGCGACAAACTCCTGCAACAGAACTTTGATGACAGACTAATTATTCATACAAAGAAACCAAACTGACAGCATTCCCTTCAGTTGCACAAGCTTAGAGATGTAAATGCTGTTTAAATTTCACACATATCTAATGGTTACAAAGCCGTTTGTAACGGAGCCCTTTTCCCGACCGTGTCCGGGCTCTGTGGCTCCGTACTCGGTGCCGTCACGGCGGTGCTGCAGTGAGCGGACCACCCACTGACCCGTGGCAGCGCGGCCCGTCCTGGTCGGCGGCGGAGGCAGATGGTGGCGTCCGGCCTCGCCTGCCTCGCCTCGCCTCGCGTGACAGGGTCGGAAATGCATGTTGTTTGGCCCCGACTCTGCTGCTTCTTCTCATGAGGTTTCAAAGCGTTCCAGTGCAAACAGAATGCCTGTTTTGGATTTAAATTTATACTTTGTGGCAGAAGAACCAAAATGGGCGCATTTACATTCTAGTGTGACTGGTCCAGGGACTGGAAGGACCGCGGTGAATCGTCCTGTGACTGCTGTGGGTCCAAATCCTGGTCGAAATGGAGGAACTGGGCTAGAACGAGTTTGTTCATTTCCTCTTTGTTTATGATGCAACTAAGCAGACTATTAACATTGGTTTGTAGTCATTTGCCCTTTTTGAAGATAAATTAGCCCAGGAATGGTGTAGATAGATTCACATTATCAACACAAAGGGCTGCACGAACCTTTGGATGGGGCTTGTGGATCCATTGAGCCTGTGCTTAGAGTCCCTCCACCATGTGACGGTGGAGGGTTTTCTGGATTAGCCGAGGGCTGCGAGCCTGAAGATGGTAAACATCTTTTGGTGTTAGCTGGCAGATTGTCCACACAAGTAATCTGCCGTGGTCTGCTCCCTGTTTGCTTCCCCTCTGCACTGGGCTGAGCGTTCAGTGTGTGTGTGTGTGTGTGTGTGTGTGTGTGTGTGTGCACGGAGCCAACTGTCTGTCAGCTGTTTACCTTCAACCCAGCTCCAGGAAGGCGCGTTGTCTCCCCGTTATGATTGTGCCTCACTCTGTGGCTTCGTGCGCTCTCATACACAGTGCTTGAGGCCGACCCTTGCCGCGTCGCTCCTGGCCCACGTGAACCCGTCCGCCGCTGGTCCCGTCTCCCCGTTTCCCTTTGTTCGCGGTCCTGTTGGCTGGTGGGAGTGCCCACCATACGCTGCGTCCTTGCCTCGTCCTCTGCTTTATCCCCCTCGTTTTACATATAAAGTCCGTCTGATCCGCTCCCTGAGCTGCTTTTATTGCTGTTCATGTTTGATCACCACCACACAGCAAATACACGATGTAATAATATTATGAAAGAGCAGAAAGCCGGACGTCCAATCAAGAAATGAACATTGCATTGATTTTCTGTTTGCCTTGTGCTACTTGTGTCTTCAGACCATTACACAGATTGTACTTACATAAACAGAACTACAGCAATATTATACTAATGGTAAATGTATAATACACCCATACCGTGCATGAGATCACATGCTGACTGGGATTTTCAATTACATTTATTGTAGCCACAGCATTTAGTTTTTCCACTAAATCCTCCGATGTGAGTCCGTGTGTGGGGAAACAATTCAATTTGACGACTGATACTTTCCCTCCTTGTCTGTCTGGCTGGCTGTCCACGTCCATCTGTGTGACTGGGTAAATTCCCTGATTCACTTTGGGCCCCGCGGTGACGCGGCGCCCGGCCGGTGGTCACACGACGCGGGCCGAGCCATCTAGGGAATGAGCTTGTCAGTGCTCATCACCGAACCGGCCGGCAAATGACTGGGATCAGAAGCGATGTGAAAGAACTGATTGTGGACAGTCTGTCTCGCGCCAATGTGTGTGTTACTGCACACGCACACACACTGTTCTCGGTCTCATTCGTCCACCGTAAAATAACACACATAAATCCCCCCTGCAAACACCGGCTCCCGTCTAGGTGCAGCACCTCCGTCCCCCCCGACCCCCCATCCCTCCCCCCTCCCCCCGCCGCTCCTCTCTAATCCACTTGAATGTAGCTGGATATTAGATTAGTAAGTTATAGATGTGATTATTCGTCCCTGGGCACAGACATCTATTCGCTGATTAAAACGTGAACAGTGGGCCATTATGTAACTGCTTAAAGAGATTAAACCTAGTCATCCTCGTGGGGGCCTGCTCTCTGTTATGGCACACAATAGAGACAGCGCGCTCGGCGGCACACATGACAGCATGTTTAGTTCTTCTTGAATATAGCAGGGGACGGGCGCCGAGGAGCCGCTGGGAGGAGCAGGCCTGGCCGTGAAAGAGGAGTGATGGAGTAATCATTCATATAGTTTTAAAACCTTTAGTTATGTTTAATGTGGCGTTTAAGTGTGGTAAGGAAATCAGCAGTGCCCCCGCTGGCGCTGCTGGGACCTCTGAGCTCTGCATTTTAACCAATCGGCATCATAACAATCTGTCTGTTTGTCTGTTACTTGTTCTCTTCCCTCTCTCTCCACCCTCCACTCGCCCACCCGGTCAAGGCAGATCCTCTCCAATCTTGCCAAGTGCCAATTGCTCGTGGGCAATTGCTTTATTTCCATATGATGAAGTAAGTACTGTGGAATAAAATCAAAGTAGAATAGTAGAATGTGCCAACGACTTGGCTTTTTTTTAAATGCAATGTGAGACTCTGCAAACCTTTGAATTTCTCCCATTGATCTGCCAGTGTGGAGCTAGCTCACCTCGCGTGGGGGGGCGCTGTCTGACCGCGTCCTCGCTCCGGCGCCTGTAACGTTGACGACACGTTCTTTCATAGGGAACGCCCCACGGCGCGTCGGCCAAACCTCATGGCGATAACAAGACGTGGGGGGATTCACGGCTCCCCAGCCTGATGAGAGTGGTATTGATCTGCTAATTTAAGTCTCAGAGAGAGAGTAAGAATGTGATTAAGCGAGGTCCCTAAAAAGTGGAGCCATTACTTTTAAAACTATTCTAATTAAAACAGGTCTAATTAAAAATGATTTATACACTGACATTCGATATATGGCAATAATGATGAGGCCGCATGCTGATATCAATATGATACAGTGATATCTGTAGACTCTGAGAAAACACAACGGAGACATGTTCTCAAATTAGGGCTCTATGAGACGCCACACTTTCCCCCTCCTCTGCATGATCAAGGTGGTGAGACCCTCTAATGTCAGCGTCTACTCCCACTTCTGTCTCCCTCTCTCATTATCGCTGAGTCTTTGATGCTACGGGCTACAGGCGCACGAACCAATGGGAGAATATGTTCACATTTCTGGCTACTGTATATCTGTATCTGTAATGATGATAAACATGAATAAAGTGACGCGGGATTGTCTTTGATGATCCCCACATTCAAAGGGAAAGGGGAGCTGGAGACATTGTGACAAACTCCTCTGGGAGTTTAGTTAAAAATAGAGTTGGCGCGATGGGCTCCAGGGCTGAGGGGATGACACACACACACACACACACACACACACACACACACACACACACACACACACACACACACACACACACACACACACACACACACACACACACACACACAGCAGGCCACATTCGGTGCTCCTCCAACTTAAATGATGGGGACTTGTGAGAAACTTTGTTGAGAGCGCGAGCAACAGGGTGAACTCTGTTCCCATCAGGTTGTACAGCTCACGCATCGATCAGCTACAGCATCTCTGCCAACAGGCCTCGATTCTAGGATTCTCACTCTCCTCTAACAGTCCTTCACGCTCCTGCTCTTTGTTTCCCTTATTCTATTAGTAAAGACTTTATAGACAAATTTCTTTATTAGGCCAAAATAAAATTCACGTTCACTCAAAGACATTAATATTATTTTTGACTAACATTTCAACGTAATCACTTGCCTCCAGTTGCACCAGGAAGTACTTCACTGATCTATGCCATTGCAGAGATAATTATCATAGTGTTTTAACACGGTTCCTTGGACTTAATGGCTTTGTTTTTGTTGCACGCTGTGCGACTTGTGAGATGTTCAATGCATATTAACTTACAAATGAGACATTTATTTGTTATTATACATCTGCAAAAATCACTATTTCACCTTTTAATGATCATTAAGGATAATCCAATTATTTAGTTTAATCGTAGTTTTGATTTGAAGATTGAACTGGCCACACAACGTGTGTCGGACGGTAAGAAGTTTGAATACTTCATAATCCACTCTGCTCCATACAGTAGGAGCAGTACTACCACGAGCTACTGTGGAAATCCTATTGCCGTTAACCGTTGCCAGTAGAAGTGCTGATCCATATCCAAGGGTGCCATATGTTTCTCGTGTAACTTATTGCTTTCCCATTCCCAATAAAGTGGCAGAATAAAAAGGCTTTTACAGATCCCTGCGGGTAGCAGCTACTTCTAGTGCTACTCACTGAGCTGTGGGGCTGCCGTAGTGACAAATGGCACCAAACACATATTTTACTATTGCCATTTACAATGCATGATCCAGGCTGTACTGCTCAAATGACTGTGCAGCAACACTGCCAAGAGTTATGTTAGCTGGGAGAGTGTGTATGTATGCTGGACACACACACACACACACACACACACACACACACACACACACACACACACACACACACACACGTGTGATGTTAGTTGTCGGTTGTCCGTGAACGCGTCATTGTTCCTTCGCCGGTTAGTGTCTTTGTAAGTTCAACGCACGTGGCCGTCAGGGGGCAGACATCAGTCGGTGAGCGCTCGTAGAAACCTCATCGGCGGCAATTAAAGGTGCACACGATCGTACGCGCGCACGCAATAAAAAGACACGTTACACAATCCAGGTAGACGTACATAAACACGTCACTAAGCAGCACCAAGACGTCACTAAACAATAAATGGAAACTGTCTCCAAGTTTGTTCAAAGACATGATACGGACACACATTTACATCCTATGTGTTACAAACAGACCGAGAACATCATCCACCCTAAAACACGCAGGACGTTGCTTTCATTTCATTTGTTTTTTTTTCTGCTGTATTAAAAGTAAGCGGAGCCACGGGCGGAGGAGAGAGCGCAGTGTTGTGGGCAGAGGGCGGTGGCATCTCTCTCTCTCTGCGTAAACGGAGCGAGTGGAGAAGCAGAGAGTGCGCGCGGAGGGAAGCGGAGCTTAGTGGCAAGGCAGCAGCGCCGCTGACGCGCGTGGAGGGACCCCGTGCTCGTTCCCACCGCCTCGCTCTTCCCACAGCTCGACCCGCGCCTTCTGACACGGACTCGCACGTCGGGACGAGAGGCCGGACACCCACTCGCCGTCGGTTCTGGACTGTTCGTTCAATCAGCAGACCCCGTGGTGGTCGTGGTGGTGGCGGCGGAGGAGACGGGGGAGCAGGGGGGTCCTCATTCCCCCCCACTGTGCACCGTGGAGTTGTGCGTGTTTTACGCGTTGCCTGTGATGAGGGGAAGTGGGCAGAGAAGTGGAATAGGACGCAGGGGTTGCGGCTTGGTGAGGATGTGCGCCACGGCGGGGGTCCTGGTTCTGCTCGTGCTCGTTCACCCAGGAGTCGCCCAAGGTAAGACGGGGAGAGCTTCATCCCCCAAACCTCCGTTACACCTGAACTGCTGCTTGATTGTTATGAGATGCAGCCGTGCGTTGACGACGGCGTGTCCGTTAATTGAAGAAGCGTCTTCTGCCCCGACTGGGCACTTGGAACTAACATTTGACCTAGAATTAATGGGACGCGCTGTGGTCGCTGCCTCCAGGTGGAAACCGCTTATCTGCGCAATTTCTGCCTGCGCGACGCGTGAACCGTGCCACAAATTGAACGGCACAACTCGCGCAGCACGTTTCACCGAAGTAGTTGGAGGAAAAAAAAAACAATGCGGTTGTGTGAACGACACGGTGTTGACTCTGCGCGGAAACGCCAGATAAACACGAGTGCGACGGGGGAAACTCCGAGAAACGCGGGACTTCACGTCTGAAATGGCAGCGTTCGTGGCGTCCGAAGGGCAGCTCGCGGGACGCGATCGTGGATTCAGGTCTCACTTGGCAAAATAGCTCCGAGTGGAAAACGGACGTCCGCGGGCAGAAGCGCAGCTCCGCGAGCCTGGACTCTGACGCTGCATTTCCTCCGAGACGAATAATAATAAAAAAAACTCCCCATAATTAGCGTCGTATCGGCACCAAACACGTCTGACCACGGGCCGCGCGAGCGGAGACGTGGGAAATCCTGGGCCGTGAAAGTGCCGAGGTGTCGCGCGTTATCGCCGCATCCACGCCACGCACCCCACGCGAAGCGGAACGCCAGCGTTAAAGTGGCCCTGGAGCGTTTAGGACGACGCTGGAACACGCAGCCTCACGTTTGACGCCGTGGATTCGCAGCAACACACTCCGTGACCTCCCGGTCGAACTTGTGCCGTTTAAATATTCTTTTAAACGCTATGACGGCCAAACTTTTAACAAGCGGATTAATTCAGCACATTTCTCCTGCACGGCTCAGGCCCGACCTTATCATAACCACTTTAATCCCCTATTAAGTATAATATTCTAATATCCTATGAGGAGCCAGTGTTATGTTAGTCCTTACCCTCCATTATACAGCAGATGCTGCACTTGAACGCCTCTTAAAGGCTACAGTAACTTGCCAGACGTGGACTCGCTGTGCAGTCAGTGAATGGGTCTCATCAACGCCGGCCGCGCTTTTCTGTGCTGAATTTGGGCGATAATTGGACACGCTGTTGCCGCCACCTTTCTCTCGTTGCCCCGGGGAAGTGCATTTCCAGCAGCACCCGCTGATATTCATCATGAGCATACTCTTGGTTTTATTGTTAAATCAATACGTCGCAATTTAAGGACACGCTCTGAGCAGGCTTTTAGCCCACGCGGGTGAATTGCAGCTCGCCGCAGACGCGCATCTCGGTAGAGAAATTGGTGCGTTTCTATTTTTTTTCTCCCCCAAGTGATGCGTTTTTTTTCGCTGCTCGGGCCCAGATGAAACTCTTCAGTCTTAACACACTCGTGGAAAAAAAAAGAAGTCAGCCCTCGTTTTAATCTCCGCCTCTCTGAGGGTTTATTCCGCTCTGCCCTTGTTTGGCCTCGTCCCTCGTGTGTGTCCAGACAACTCGACTCGTCTCTCTGAAGTTGCTCCTTTTGTGTGCGAGGAGTCACTCCATTAGTTGTTGTAATGAATGGGCCAAACACACAAACACGCTGACCTCGCTCCGGGGGGAGGGAGGGTGAGGGTGGGGGGGGGGGGGAGTGGGTCGCCCTGTGTACAAAGCTGATCCTCTCCGTGCACCGGCGCTTCCTTCACTTTCACGTCCGTTCACGCGGAGCGGGAACTTTCCCGCGTCGCCTCTACGCTCCGTCTCTAAGCGGCGAACACACGTTTCCGGCTCGTTGCGTTGCCGTTTGCGCGTGCTCGTCACTCGGCGAGTGGCTCGCGCTCAGCCGATGCCTCCGGTTTAACCTCATTGTTCCGTGTGTTTTTTGATAGTAGCCGGTTCCGTTCGGTGGTCACGACTAATAAAGTTCACATCGTTGAGGTTCTGTGCAAATGAATCATCCGTGAACATTCTAATATAACAGCTGCTGTCTTACGTCACATCTGGGTGACTTTAGCAGGTAGACGTCGCTGCACGCGCACGTGCACGCGGGTGTGCACGTTCAGCTCCCCAGCCCCGCCCTCAGCCATTAGCTGAGCCCCCTTCACGTTTGATCTGGAATGAATCGCGTGTCAAGATCTCCGTCCAGCGTCTGTGCAGCGTCTTTGTTTGTTATGATGACTAAGCTGCGGCAGAGCCACGTTCTGCACTTCATTCGCCACAGGGTGGAAGTGTCAAACATTTGGTGTGTTTTTTTGGGTTTTGCGGCCCCACAGTCACGTCCTGCTTGTACAGTATTCCTGTAGCACGGCGCATATTTACTGAGAATTCGATGCGCATCTACGGTTGTGTAGTGTGTTTAAACTTTGTAATAAATTTCTCAACGGGACTATTTAAGTAACACAGTTTGAAAATAAAAATCTGTGGGTGTGTGTTTGTGCTGCAGCTCGTGTGTGTGTGCGCGCGCGCAGGCAGGTGTGTGGGTGTGAACCTGGTTGTGCAGAGGTGTTAAGATGTACTGAACACACTCCTGTGAGCTGTGTGTTTGTGTGTATTCATAAACTTGGCAGCTCCGGGATGTTCTCGGAGAACTCCCGTGGAGTGTGTGTGTGTGTGTGTGTGTGTGTGTGTGTGCCTGTCTCTATATGTGGGAGATTGTGTGATTTTGTACATGTGTGTGTGAACTTGGCATTGTAACAGTGTTCCAGCAGAGCTCACATGGTGTTTGGTTGTGTGTGTGTGTGTATGTGTGTGTGCACTCTTGGCATTATGATATTGCCAGCGCTCCCATGCTGTCTCCCATTATGCGCTGATCCTGTCCCATGGTGCACTGCAGCCATCCAGGGTTCAGTGCTTGTAGGGGGACAGCTGGGAATTATTGGAACAAAACGGGCCGAGTTGATTGGCCGCTCAACTCCGGACGCCGCGATCCAATTGGCCGAGCGTCTTTTAATGTGATGAATGTGACGCTGTGCCTGTTTCGGAGGGGGAGATGGGCAGAGGGAAGGGTGAATGGACGAGGAAGGGAGAGATCTCTCTGGGTGGTTTGTACCAGCTTTGATCACTCCTCCCGGACTTGACAAGCTGACTGATACCCCCCCCTCCACACACACACACACACACACACACACATACACACAGATACACACACACACACAGCACAGTAAGATTTTTCTGTTGTCAAACAATGCTGCATTCTATCTGTGTGTGTGTGTGTGTGTGTGTGTGTGTGTGTGTGTGCGTGTGCGTGGGCTCGGACAGGCGTTGACGGGAGTGTGTGAAAGGAAGTCTTTGACTGCGTCTGGGCTTGTTTTGAATGGAGGACCCTCCTGTGGCCCAGCGATGGCAGATTTCCCTCAACCCTCTGTGCTGTCTCTCTCTTCCATTTTTTATCCTTGCTAACTCATCCGTGCGTTTCATGGAGTCTTCCTGCCTCTTTTCTCCCGTATTAATCTTTATCCCTCCACTGTGCGCTGCGTTAGCCGCTGTATGGCTTTGGCTGACCTTTTTTTTTGCCCTCTTTAGCGGCGGCCTTGCCTGTGCATCCGTTTGCCGGGTAGAGTCTAATTTGGGCGGCGCCGGGACCTCGGATCTCCACCTACACGTCTGTGGATGTCGTACCGTGCTGTGTGCGGTTGACTCTGTAAACATAGACGTTGCTGCGTGGCCTATTTGAAGAATCGAGAGCCTGAACGCGGGTTGTTTGTGCAACTTCGCACGCGTGTGCTTCAGATGAAATGGGTCTGGAAGCGTTGAAGGACGGCTTTTAAAAAAGGCTGTGACAAAGTGCGTGACGCAGCTTCACAACATCAACTCACCACAGGGAGAAACCTAAGACGCAACACACAAATCTGTATGTGTTTGTGGGTTTGTATGAGCATTCGTGCCCGTGAGTCTTCATGTTTACTAGAGAGACTAAAGAAAAGAGGGGGGAAAAGAGAGAGAGAGGAAGCAAAATGCTCTGCAACTGATTCCCGTGTCTCCTGTGTTTGGCTCTAATTCCTTCTAGAGTTTCATGTAAAGATCTGGAATTATGAATTTTTCATGGCCTGCGAAACCTAAGGCCTCATTTGGGGCTCTCATTTCCAGGCATTTAGTTTTAGTTAGCTGTGTGTGTGTGTGTGTGTGTGTGTGTGTGTGTGTGTGTGTGTGTGTGTTCTGCTGGTTCCCAGGGAGCAGCAGCTGACTGTATCGCTCCCGCTGCTCTCATGCCGTCCTGCACCGTGAGGACCTGTCACTGTATTTTACTGTATTTAGCCCAGATTTAGCCGTGCTCTTTCTTCACCGTGGTTAAATTTTAAACGTTTTCAGGAACACTCTGGGATAATGCGCTCTCAGATGACACTAACTGTTACTAATAAACAGCACCGGACGCAGCCCCACAGTTGCAGAGTTCAAACCAACAGGCGGCGTTAATGTTGTGGCGCGTCCTTTTTCAGATTGAATGTGTTGCAGTGAAACCAGACGTGTGCTTTTCCCCCTTTCTCTCTGTCTCTGTCTCTCTCCCTCCGCCCTGCTTTCGTCTCTCCCTCCGTCCCATCTGCTGCCTCCGACTCTCGCTCTTCGCTCTTCGCTCTCGCTCTCCTCACCCTCGTCCCCTCTCGCCGTCTCTCAGCGCTCGGCCTCTTTCTCTCGTTAGATTTACACCCTTTAATTAGTGTGCGACCCAAACAGTGGGCATATTGTTGTGCGTCTGAACGGGACCCACACGCAGCGGGACACTGCGTGCTTATGTCCGCGTCCGGTCACAGAAACCCATCGGTCGGCCGAGGGGAGGGGAGAGAGAGAGTCCTACACGGGGCTGGAGGAAGAGGAGCGATGAAGAAATGCTTCGCCAGCGGCCTCCGCTGCAGGCTCCCCCTGCTTCTCTTTGTTTTAAGGCATAGCCTGCATCCACAGCCGGCAGCTTAGGCTTTTCATGGTCTATATATTCGTTTTATTTGACGCCGTAAACCCTCCGGTAAATAGCCGGGCCTGGTTTATTTGCTGCAGAAACGAGGCGCTGCTCCTCGGCCTCATCCTCCGCCCTCTCTCACGCCGTTGGATCTCAGCCAGAGCTCCGATCTGCTGCGTCTCCAGATCCCCCCGCTCCTGGCATGTTAAAGGCGGCCTCGGAGACTTGGGGGCGCGCGTCTGCGGGTTGGAGAGCATTGTGGTAGGTTTGTGCGGCGCGGTGGCACCGCACAGGTGTCGCACACAGACGTCAACACAAGCGCAAGAGAACCATTGGTGGAGCGCGGACGGCGCTGGCTGTTTGTGCGTCGGGGCAAGTCAGGCTCACGTGTGTCACCATGAGTATGTCATGAAGCCGCCATTTGCTGCGACAGGGGGTCCGTGGAGCCGCGACCTTTTTGTTCCCACTGAAAGCCTGTTATGCTCATTGTCCTGCGTGGAGAGAAGGAGAGGAACCGAGGCGAGCGGAAAAGCGGGACAATGTCAGGAAGAACGCAGAAATGTGGGAGAACTGGTAAATGGTGCGTGTGTAGTGGAAGCAAAGAGTGTGTTTTTGTTTTTTTTACTTTTTAGGAATTTGACATTGACGCTCTGTTTTTTTTTTTAATAGGAAACAAAGCTGCACTGTAAAAGCTCATTGAACTCCTGGTTGAGTGTGGAGGGAGGAGGAGGAGGAGGAGGAAGAGGAGGAGTGGGCAAGCGGGTTGAGCAGCCTGAAGGATTAGTCCTTCTCTTCTGCGTATCTGTCACCACTATATTCTCTTTCCTTTGTTACTCCCTGTTTCCTCCTTGTTCTCTTCTTTTCAAATCCCTCCTTTTTCACCCGTTCTGGCTTTTAATCCAACAGTACCTCTCTTTTCTTTCCCCCACTCCCTTTTCTCTCTCTCCGTGCCAAGCCCGTCTGCTAATCTATCGCTCAATCTGAAGGAATATTCAACCTGAAACCCTAATTACCGTAATCACCGCTCTAACTTTCCAGCTCCTTCTACACGCGAACGCACCCAAGTCATCCTGTTCCTGAGAGCTCCTTGTGACTCTGTGGGCTGCTGCGGTGTGTGTTGTAAAACGGTTCCGGTTGCAGGTTCCTCTCCCGTGGACATGATGTAATTTACTGCACATCTCTGTGTAAGATGGAAAAGCGAGGCCGTAACTCACACACGCGCTCCCGGAGGCGGAAATGCACAAAATGAAGTTTCTGCAGTTGCTCCTGCATTACTGGCACAAATGCACATGCGAAAGCCACTTTGCGCATTTAGTACAAGACGGCCATTCACTTGAGTTGGCTTTAGTCCATTTGTAATAAGAAACCCGATGTATTTTTCTCTGTGGGTGACAATATTACGTGTAAGCAGTTTGCTGTGATTCATTCGAACACACTGTTCTAAGTGGCTAATGAATATGGGCAGTACTTTGCTGAGAAGGCACGTTTTGTGTGTCCATTGTGTTCACATGGATGAAATATGGCTTTGTTATTTTCTAGAATTAACCATGCACGGTGTGTGTGTGTGTGTGTGTGTGTGTTGTTTTCTCCTCCTCCCCCAGTGGAGCACAGGTAGGAAGGCATTGTAGGTGGAAAGAGGCGAGAATAATGACGCTCCACAGCGAGAGTGTTGCTTCCTTTTGTTCTTTGGTGGGAAAAAATTGTGATCATGTACGGGCGAAAGAAGCGGGGAATCAGGGAAAAACAACAGGCAGAGGAGTGGCGAGCGGGCGAGTGGGAGGGAGAAAGATAGAGGGGTGAGCGAGATAGAGGGACGTCAGGCGCTGGAGCGAGATAGCGAAACACTGCAGGGTAAGTAATTAATCACAGCTCGCAGAGAGAGCGAGAAATATTTGATGAACTAAACAGTGAAAATGGATGAGTGAATAATTCTCATCCCCAAGTTGTGTTTCCACACACACAAACACAGGCTTGTGGTGCTTGGCCCTTACTTCAAAGGGTAAAGATGGGGCTTTTGTTGGAGAGCTTTGGTGACCTGAAGGCTTTAATTTGGGCCACTCCAGGTCCGCTCACTTAATCTTAAGTTAGTAGATGGTGCCCTGGAAAGTGTAAGTGGCCATTTGTCACATAATGACGGCAAAGCAGCTGGGAAAATTAGAGCGGGAGGTTTTGCATGAGTAAAACGCTGCTGAGGTGTTTTCAAAACACCAAGGAGGCGGAAAGGAGGGAGGTGCGAGGAAGAGGAGGAGAGGAGGAAGAGGGAGATGCTTCAGTTACACCAGCCGGGCTCCGACCGAAAGGTTGCACAGGCGACTGTGGAGGTAAAGGTTTGGTCCACGCGTCACCTCCCATGATGCATCGCTGTGGTCTCTCCCGCGCTCCGTCTGCGGGCGGAGACGCCAGCCGGCCCCATTGATCACTCTGTCTCAGGCCTCGCGGAGCAGATTGAGACGTTGGTTGCACTTCTACTTTATGACACTCTATATTTCACACCTCGGTTTGTATTTATTGCGTCTAATTTTTCGGAACGTCTGGGCGCTTGTGCTGTGTGCAGAGCTTGTTATGCAGCCGGTCCTATAGGGAAATCACTTTATTATTGAGTGAAATGAGAAATGTGCGATATGAATAATAATAAAAAAAATGACAGGTCACACCGTCGGCAGCGAGCTGGAAATAGAACATCTGCACAATCTTTGTCTATATTAAAAACTGTCCATCTGAGTAGACACATATGCATCAGGTCGTGCATATAAGAGGCCTGTATACTGCATAAAACAGGTGACTGCAAATAATATTCTTTAATTCATATTTGAGATGAACTGAGTTCAGATTATGCCTTGTCATTCTTTAATATCAGCCCTTCAGTGAGGTGGATGCCACTGGGTCACCTATTGCTGCTGTTTAATAGACACCGACTCAGCAGCTGGTGGAGATAATCAGATCTTGCTTTTAGGAAAGGACTGTGTCCAAAGAGGCTTAAATTAAAGGGGGTGATGACGAGGTCAGTGGATGAAGGCTTAAACCTTGTTTGGAGTGATTGAGAGATTTAGATCATCTCGCCAACCTCACAGTCAAAGTCAGATATTTGTTTGTATTTCTGTTTTTTTTTTAGAGCCGCTCGACGCTGTGACTCAGCAGCGCAGCTATAAAAAAATCAGACCTGCCGACTTATTTTGTTCTGGTCTTCATGGCATGTTTGAGCTTTGCTTTGCGCTCATTGATCCTCTCCCACAGTGTGTGTGTGTGTGTGTGTGTGTGTGTGTGTGTGTGTGTGTGTGTGCGTGTGCGTGTGCGTGTGCGTGTGCGTGTGCGTGTGCGTGTGCGCGCGCGCCCGCTGTGGTGTTAGTTGTGAGCTCCTCCGGCTCGGAGCTGTATTATCTGACAACATTTATCGACCTTTATTAAAAAAAAAAAAAAAAAAAAGAATCCTAAACCCTTTCTCTCTGTCCCTCTGCTTGTGATATTTGGTTTTCCCGCCCGCAGGGATTCCAGTAATGCTGAAGGTCACGGCAGGTGCAACACGAGCCTTCAATCCCTCCGCTTCCTTTACACTTAATGAACTTTAATGGAGCTCATTATGTGGGTTTTTGTTGAAGCTGAGTTGACTTTGGTGCCGTGTCTGACACGTCAGTCAGGAGCCACTTCATGGCTAATATTTCTTTATCCGCTCTGTCTACAGGACAGAAGAATGTGATTTATTCCTGTGTGTGTGATATGATGTAAAATGAAGAAATGCAGCATGCTGTCATTTTAGATCTTGAAATGGACTAAAATGATGACAGTGAATCAGCAGCTGAGCCCTAAGACACGGACGTAACCACAGTAACGCGCTGCTTCTACTTCTACTAACGTGTTTGGACAGAACTGTTTAAAGTCCGGTCCTGCAGCCAAAGACTTTAGAGGTAATTGATTTTCTCATTATCTCACACAAGCTCCTAAACCTCATCTTCTGTCCTGATTTTTGTCATTACGCCGGTTGAAATCAAAGATTGGCACATTGTTCATGCAACGTTGCGACATCGCATCATTATCTGTGCTCTGGGAAGACGGAGATCGGTCCCTGCTGCCGCGTGACAGCTGATGAAACCTAGATGTAATTTTACATGGAAGCCGCAGCCGCGGGCTCGCGAGCAAAGTTATAATGACACGGCTTGAAAAGGTCCATGAAACACGGGGAGGGGGAAATTGGACCCCAATTACTGTTTGCAGGGAACACGTGCATTTGTTGAAATGCCAGTTGTATGAGTATCATTTTTCATTGCTTAGAAAGTGACCCCGGTGAAGGTCAGAGATTAGGAGGCGCTGCCTCCGTGCTGCACGGCCTTCTGCAGCAGGACCCACATGCTGCTCCGGGTCAGTAATGAGGAGCACCGCTGTTAATCAGCATCAGTGTTTACCAGCATCATTTAACCCTATTTGCATTCGTTAGTTAATGTTGTCGGCTCCACCATCGCATGAAGATCCACCCTGGGTCACATGGAGCTGGATTAAATGGTCCGAGTCAATTTGTGGAGGACAAACTTTTAATTGTTTTCAATTATTTAACTCGAAACTGAAAGGTACTTAACAGTTTTTTTGTTTTGTTTGGTGGTTTGAGCTGTTACTCTGGTGCAGCTTTCACAACCCTCACATTCAAGTTCACCACAGTCTCACATTCTGTCTCTTCATCGCGACTTCATGCATGTTTATTACTGTATATGGTTCAATGAAGCCGCTGTTTCATATCTGAGCTTGTGATCCAAAACTTTTCAAAGGGTTTTGGATTCACCTTCAGTCTTTTCTGCTGTCTTTGTTCTTCTTCTTTGTTCATAATCATCATCATCATCATCATCGTCTCCTAGGGCACAGCTGGTGTAGCGGTGCAGTAACAGTCCTCAGCTGGTTCACCCTCGAGCGACGCGGCTCGTCGCTTTGCCAGCACTGGGAAAAGCACACGCACTGGCATATGAGGGGGCATCCAGCACACACACACACACACACACACACACACACACACACACACACTGGTTCGTTGGCAGGTACGCGCTGATGGGTTCCGATCCATATGCGGTAGCCGGGGTGTTGGCAGGTTCGGTTCCTGCCTTTGTCTTGGACCGGTCTGTTCGTTTGGCAGGTGGCGTCTCAGTCACGGAGAAAACAACAAAAACACCTGTAGACTTGTAACCGTTTGTTATGTTGCAGATTGAATCCACCCTTTATGTTGCTATGACACTGAGCCGTGGAGCTGCACTGTGGGTGCAGGTGATTCCTGCAGGAAAGACGTGCACCACTTTAACGCTGACGTAGCCGTGCTCTACGAACTCCTCTCATAAACCGGCTGCAGCCTCATCTGCACACAGTCGGGTCATTGTTGGCTGCGTGGTCGGGCCGCCGTCTGCAGGCCCGTGACATCATGTGCATGGGGTTGGTTCTCCTGTGGGCAGATGAATGAGTGGGAGCCTTATGTCATAGTGTTACAGCAGGGTTATTTCACCACATCAAAAGAACCTGAAATAAGCGTCTGTAAAGCTCCGTTTTCTCCTCGCTCTGTTTCTCTTTCATACTGTCGTGTGTCCGTCTCCTCCTCGGTCCCTCTCATCTTCCTCCACTTTGGTCTCCCTCTTCTTTTCTTCCTCCCTTTGCTCCCTTTCTTCCGTCCTGGGGGAAGGGGTTATTTAAACTTTGAACAGAAGGCACAAGAAGGAAAACTTTGAAAACATTTGAAATATCTCCCCCTTCTCTGTTCTGAGAAATGTCATTGACACCCAAGGAACGCTTTCAAAAGGAGCAGAAAGTAGCTGACTAAAGCTAGACAATACGCACGGCTCCCTCTGGCGCCTCCAAATCCTTGTATTGTTGCTGTGGTTATTTGTGTTGCTTCTTCCTCTGGACCCCTCCAGGGGTTTGGTTTATCTCCACTCGCTGCCGAGGTCTTGTCAGAAAATGAAAGCAGGGCTGCCATTTTGGCCTCAGGTCGACTCGCTGAAGTTTAATTTTAGTTTGAAAATCCAATAAAGTCAGAGCTAAACGAGTCAGTTCTGGCTTAATTGTTATTTGTCAGACGTTGTGCTTTCATCACTACTAGACCAATTGTACTATACAGTACATTATATCTGGCTGAGGAAACAAATGTGGAGGCTGGTTGTCAGTGGTGGTGCAGGACCAGCTATAAGATATAGAAGCCTTGACTTAAAAATGTACCAAACCAGCACCTTAAAAACTGATTAGGCTTAAAAATGTGATAATTAATTTTTATTGTCTTTAAAAAAAAAAGATGAGCACACTTGGAGCAAAGGTTTCTCCAGCTGGTCGTCGTCTGTGTTTGAGCTCGGTGGCTCTGGGCTGTTGTGTTTAGCTGAAGCCCTTTAAACTTCACACTTTTAATTTCAGCGACGAGGAGTGCGAAACGAGTGCAATGAATTATTTACAGCCTGGAGTTTTAGACGACAACGTGCAGACAGGCTGGTGTCATCTTGGTTAAACTGACTTTGTACTGACCTGTGCATTAAAGAACTTGGAGTCAGTTCCCTGATTGAAGAAATCATATATGACATTAATAAAACATCTCCATGTGGCAACAACAATAATCTGTTGTACCTGGATAATGAAAGACAAAACGAGCAGTGTCTTCAAGTTAAAATGCAGTTTCACCTTTAGATTAACGACATTGATGTCCTGCAGCCTCTGGTCTGTAGAAACAAACAAACAAACAAACAGTTTTCAGTCTTTCTGGAACAACTGTTGCAACAAATCAGCCGGAAGAAAATCAATGTAGGCAGATTTAGCTCGTCCCCCATGTTGGATCCATGGATCCACACACAGACGGAGGCGTCCACGCACAGACGTCTCAGAGGTCTGCTTAAGTGTTTACGTTTAATCATCAACACACACACACACACACACACACACACACACACACACACACACACACACACACACACACACACACACACACACACACACACACACACACACACACCCTGTCCCGTGCAGTATTGATCCTGGTGTTGTTCTTATGCTGTTGGTTAAACAAGACAGTAATAATGGAGCCACGTTGTTTAGTCTGCTTATTGAACTGTGACCGGCCGACATTGATTGCTGTCGTCTGCTTTGGGAATGAGTTTGTGTGCGATTGCGACTTTGGGGATGAACGTAGACGCGGGTGTTCGCGTTTGTGCGTTTGTGTGGAAGAGAACTGTTGCAGGCGCAATCTGATTCCCCGCTTAAGTTGCTCTCACTAATTCTCTGTTGATTTTTTTTTTTTTTTTGGAGCAGTTCAGAGGATTAGGCTCCGTCAGAGCTGCACAACATCCGCCGGGGAACACGTGCGCAGACTGAGGGTGGGAGACAGAATTAGCCAAAAGTAAATAGACCAGTCGCCGAGGTGTTTGACAACGCTGACTAGAGGCAGGACTCGGAGAACAAGGGCGCGATGGCTGCTAAAAGAAGGTGAAAGGAGAGCGGCAGACATGAAAAGCGAGCGAGGTCTCAGGAGACGCCGCGTTAGGTTTCAAGGCTCAGCGTCAACTTCGGCAGCACTATTTCAGTCATGTTCTGCACCTGAACTACTTACACAGATCTATAAAAACCACTGCAGCATCACTCATTCGCCTGAATCTGAAAATAGAGGCGTTTCATATTCGGCTCAAACAAAACATAAAACATCAGGGTAGCGTTGGAATTGATTTCACCTCTAATTAGTACGGAGACGCTCCTTAAACATCGGACTCCCTCAGATTAAACAAAAATCAAACAAGTGTCTGGTTTATTATCTTATCATCAATAAACTCTGTAGAAAATGGAGAAGCGTTAGGAAAAAAAAGTTGCCTCTCGTGTGTTCGTATTAGATTATTTTTTTGGTGCTGAAACAAGCACTGACTACGTCGTTGCTTCAGAATAAAGTGCGTCTGAATCAAACTTTTTCAGTCGCAGGACTTTCTCTGTGCTGTGTTCATTCCCATTAATCACAAGTACTTCTATCATCCAGCACATGAAGGAAGTTGTACCGTCCAGCGTTTCCGAGCCTGCAGCTCTACACGCGTTCATAAATAATTCATGACACTTTAATATTGAAATTGGTCATTTGTTTCGGTGCCAGAGCTCTGTGAAAGGAGAATTACAGGATGTGTTGACACCCAATAATGAATCATCAAGATGTTTTGAATTCTGAGAGCGTCTAATGTCGGGTGGGAGGGACCCGGACGCGCTCGGGTCGGCGCTGGGTCGGCGCTGGGTCGGCGCTGGGCACTCGGACTCTCAGTGGGAGCTGCTTGGCCTGCGTCTCTGCTCCGCCATTAAAGGCCTCGCTGCTTTTCAGGAAACGCCAACCGTCAGGTCACACGTGTGCACGGAGCAAACCACATGCACCAGAGACGTCGCGCTACAGTATGAATGATGGCGTTTGCTTAAAGTGGTATCACATCAATAAAAAATATGTGCTTTCACTTGACTTGATCACGTAAAAGCTGCATATTCTTCAGCCTGTTTCAGATCATGAGCTGTGCCTCTGATACAAGTACAACTGGACTTAAATGTTTTTTTTCTCCTGCCTTGACTGGTTGATCTGCAGCTACTTTGGATGCTGCTCCAGTCTCCGTCTTCCTCCTTCCCTCCTTTTTTTTTCTTTCCTTTTTGCTTTCTTTCTTCACTTCTACCGTTTCAGCATTTTCCTCTCCAGCCTTAAAGGCCAGAGGCGCCGTCCCCAGGGGGAGCGGGCTGTGTTTACAGGTTTGTGTGTGTGCGAATATGCACAGGTGTCTGAGTGTGTGTGTGTGTGTGTGTGTGTGTGTGTGTGTGCGCGTGCGTGCGTGCGTGCGTGCGTGCGTGCGTGCGTGCGTGCGTGCGTGCGTGCGTGCGTGCGTGCGTGCGTGCGTGCGTGCGTGCGTGCGTGCACGCACACACACACTCTCGTTCTTTGGGCTCTCTAATTGGGACACGGGTTCTGTCTGTGCTGTGCACCAACCATTTTGATTTAAGTCCCACATGAGCATTGCTGTAAATCTTGATAATGGTATTAAGCTTGTCGAGCTGGACTGGGATCCTGCAGTGCACACACACACACTGGAGGGTGGTGTGGACACAACTTATTAATGTGGAGGAGACCCACACCCACACACACACTGCAGCCCTGGCTCTGCCCATTACTGGAGCGCAGACAGAGAGGCCTAAGACAGCTTATTACCCGTTATACATTTCTATCGAGCTCGTCTGTCTGACATGCTGCATTTCAAACTGTGTTGCACTTTAAGCTCGGCTCAAAAAAAAAAAAAAAAAATCTGCTCTCGGCACAATCAAAGTGCTGAAGCTGTAACACATCAGCAGACTGCAGGCGTGTTGGTGGGAGCCGGCGCCTCAGTAGCAGACAATTAAAATGCACAGCAGAGTCTGGTCGGACACACGGTGACACTGAACCGCGGCGCTGGTTAGTCGTGTTCCCGTGTGGTTCCGTCAGCAAATGCAGTGGGCGACGCCGGGAAATTACAGCGTGCCTTGATTGGTTGGAGCGGCTGTAAGTGCACGCTGAGCACTACCTCAGCAGGTTTCAGACGTATTGAGGCTAGCGAGAGACATGATGTTATTTGAAGGCTGTGGCTCTGAGCTTCTTTGCGCAGTCTGAGTTTAATAACACGGCAGCGGTGACTATTGTTGTTCTACGGAAGAGAACTTTCCTGCAAAGCAGCGTGACTGTATAAAGTGAGAGGAGGGTTTCCCACAGCTGCTCCTTCCCGGCCCGGCCCGGCCCGGCCCAAACTCCTGATTGCATTATTTGCAGAAGCCGGGCGATGCCAAATCAATCCGCCCTGCTATGAAACGTTAGCCTGCAGCTATCGATTAAAACACCCGATCCGAGCAAGCGGCAGCGGGCCTCCAGCGCCGGGCGGCGCCGGAAGCTGATCTGGTGCCGGTGTAATTTCACCTGTTTAAAGTAACCCACTTGAAAAAAAAAAAATTGCCTCACTCCTTGATTTGTTTTTGTTTTGTCGGTCTGAAACAAGCCGCCGCGTCATAGGTGGCGTTTTTATTTTGCCCTCCGGGGAAATCATCTGCTCGCACAGCAGCAGAATTCGCCTTATTATAGTTGGATCCGCATCATATATCCCTATAAAGCACCTAAACCCACATCATTTTGTAGTGCATTTCAGCTGCACGAAGCATCAGCAGTCTGTCCTCTCAACTCCCCGCAAATGCAAATGTTGTACCAGCCAAGTGCTGTAAAAGCTAATGAGAGTAATGGGGTCTAGTGTACTCGGTGATGGGCCCGACATAAAGGGAATATGTGGGGGTTCGGCGCTGGCTAATATATGGGAGTAGATGCCTGCAGCTGCTCGCGCTGGCTCAGCCTCGCTTTATGTCTCCATCTCTCAGAGCAGATGGAAAATATTATGATGCTGATGATGAGGGAGCGGAGGGGAGAAGGAGTCGGACACGAGCTACGAGGGAGGACGAGCGAGAGGGGCGTCGACGGGAGGGAGTGAAAGTCCAACGTGGGAGGAAGTCTCAGTCGAGCGCCCGCGCCGCCGCTGCTCCAGAGCGCACGGGCAGTGATTCCGCATTAGCCTCAACCAAAACGTATACAATGCAAATTAAAATGTTAAATCCGTTCACGCCGGTCGCACGGAGACCGGGGCCTTCGCTCCAAGTTGCAGCTCGGAAGGATTGTGAAAGCGAGAAAAAGCAATTTGAGCGGACGCGCATTAGCACAAACACACAAACACGCGCGGGCGGGCGCACAAACCTCTTGAAATTCTCTATAATCCTTCTCCTTAACAAATTGTCTGAGAGTTTAGACTTTGTTAGGGGAAACAAGGGGGAATTTAATCGGCATGACACCAGCAGGGGAATCTAATAAGAGAGACACCAGTGGGGCTTGTTTAATGATTTTCTCCTTTCGCCTTTTTCAATTAAGGTACTTTGCTGTGATCTCTGCTGAGTCTCCCCCCCCCCCCCCCCCCCCCCCCCCCCCCCCCTCCTCCCGCTCTCTGACTCGGCCCCCAAGTCTCTCGGCACGTGAAAGTATAATGTGAAATTGTATGCGGCTACTTTTTTCTATTATGCGCCAGGAATATTGAATTACATTAATACACAACACCGTGAGGCCGGGGCGAGTGCTGTGATACGCAGGTTCAGAGAAGCTGCTCCCGCGGGCCGAGGGTGGGTGTGGTCCTGCAGAGACGGCGGCTCGGCACCTGCACAGAGCGAGGGAGCGGAACGCGAGCAGCCGTGGCGCGTCCGCTGGAACCCGGTCGGCCTTAAAACGGAAACGAACCGAGCTCAGGAACGCTCGGTGGCGTCAAACATGCAGAGGGGGCGTTTCAACAACAACACTAATGAAAAGAAATGAAATGATTTCTGTTTGAGCCCAAACCAAGCTGCTCTGACCTTCAGCCAGTGGGGCACATTACTTCTGAGCCATTAGGTAACTGGTACTTCAGCCCAGCACACCGCCCCCCACCCCCCAAGCCCCCGCCTGTCTCCATCACTTTCCGTCTCCATCTCCTTCCGTGCCCTGAAGAGGACCGTCGAGGATCTTTGCGTTTTTCTCTGTTAACCCGGGTGACGGAGCGCCGTTACCCCCGGCGACGGGACGTACCGTTGCCCGCAGTGACGGGGCTGGAACTCACCAGGCTTCAAGAGAGGCTGCGGTACATCGGCCTGCCAGGGGTGACTTCCTATAGGAGCAGAGTACACTTTGGTAGTAAGAATGAAGCTCAAAATTAGACAGGAAGATATAAAATCAAAAGCTTTCACAGGCGTGTGCTGCAGGAGACAGAGAGTAAAGGGCGACGGGGAAGGGAAGCTGTGGGAAACGATGAGTAAAAGGGCAGCGAAGGGTGAAGGAGGATGCACTTGACAGTGAGAACGGCGCCGCGTGACAGTGTACTGCCCCACGCCTCCAACCATTTCCCTAATTTATTCACTTTAACCGTTGTTTTTGTCTGGAGACAAAAAGTCTGTCAAACGCTGACTGTTCCAGCTCCGGCCGGCTATTATTAGCCCACGGCGGAGCTGGATCCACCTGGCTGCTACGGAGATGCGGGGAAAAACTGTGACACATTTAAAACGGTGCAGCTGAAATGACCGCCTGCCGAGGTGACAATTAGGGTGAGTGAGCTGCGAGTGAGTGTGCAGATGGATCGGTGCCGGTGCCGCTGTCGGCGTCGGGGGGGCGGCTTCCGATCAGAAACGGGACCCTGCACGTGGAGGCCGAGCGCGACCCTGAACGCACCACGCTGGACTCGACCTGCGACCTCAGCGCTGTCCAGCGGAACCTGCTGCATTGTGCTTCACTTGCTCTCACGGCTGCACAACTTTAGCTCCTTGGTTCCTTTAAGGAGTAATAATAACATCACATCTCCCAAAATACGATGAACTGTCATATTCCTTCTGTGCAGCAGCAGCACGGCTCCTGAATACGTGCTGACTCGGCTTTTACCGGACCCCATAGAACACATTTTAACTCCAGATCCAGATTTCCAGCAGAACTCCAGACATGACATTCTCTGTCTTATTTACTTAATGAGCAGATAACACAGGCCCCTTTGGAGCGTCTGGTCTGATTAAGCTCCGTGTTTTTTTTCCCCCTGAATTAAAATCCTGGGTGGATATGAAAGCGAGGAGAGATGAACGCGAGGCAGCCGGCGAAGGAGCCGCGCGGCGCTCGTCAGTCGGACGAGGGGGAGAAACGGGAGCGAAGCTGCTCGCTCTCTAAGAGGCAGCATCTTAAAACCCGGAGCCATTAGCAGCCATTAGCTGGGCGTCAGTCAGCAGGCGAGCGGAGCCGGCAGCTTCGTGCCGGTGCAGCGGGCCAGCGCTCCGCGGCCCGGGTTCAGCTCCTCCACGGGTTCTCATGTCCGCTTTCACACACGTCAGCGGCGCAGGTGTGACTGGACGCACGTTTTGCTGCGTTTGCAGCATTGGATTCTCTCACTTTCATAAGCTAACTTATTTAACTGGATTGTTTTCATTCTTTTTAACTTTGTAGTGGAACACACTGTACATACAAAGTTCCTTTTCATTCATTTCCTCCTGTTTCCCTGAAAAAGTGGCATTTTTTCCCGGACGTCATATATTCAGCGGTGAGCGAGGTATCGCCTTACAGCAGTCACAGATGCCTGAACACACCCTGCCTCACTGTCAGTGCCGTCGCTGGTTAGAATTACTGGGTTTGGAAATAGATTGCCTGTGTGTTCCTATGCTCCCAGCATTTAGTTTTAAGTACAGTCTCTACTTGCAATTTAATTTCCACACAGAACAAAAGATCCTATTCATGTGTGTGCCTGAAATAGATTGTGAGGGAAAACGAACACCTCATCTGAGCGGGGGGGGGATTTTGGCTGTATTAATCAATAGGGAGCTGCCAAGTCGGCCCTTCCTTCAACTTTGCCTCGTCTCTTTCGCCGCCCTGCTTCCTGCCGCGAAAAGGAAAGAGTTTAGGGAACGGTTAGTCAATGGGAGCGCTCGGCACCGCAGAGGGAGTGCAGAGTAACGAGCGCTGCCGCTGGATAATGGCCCTGATTTAGCTCCGCAGTCAAAAGGTTACACTGTTTTTGCTCCAGAATGAATGGATGTAATAAGATACCCCTCGGATAAGTGAGTCTCCCATGAACCGCAGTGCCGTCGGACCCCAAAGCCTGCACTTCTTTCCCGTCTTAAAGGGAAACCAGACCACTGGTTTGTTTTATTGAAAGGAGACAAAGTGTCCTGAACGGACGTCCGGCTGTGGGTCTGAATCGTCCCTTCGCTCGCGTGCATAAATATCCTGACTCGGCGTCAGCGCCGCAAACGGGCCTGCAGCTCTGGGCCCGAGTTAGCGCTCGCAAGGGCTCGTTGTCAGCATGTTGACGCGATCGCTCGCTGGTGTGTGTGTGTGTGTGTGTGTGTTTGCGTAGCTGGTGACATGCGGTAGTGATTACATGTATATTTCCAGTGCTGGTGCTGCCTATTTGAAACACATGTTTTCTTTGTTCCTCTGTTGGCTACTGTGAAAGCTGAGAGGGTGGTATACACCCACCCACACACACACACACACACACACACACACACACACACAACACTGATGCAGGGTGGTAACTTGCTACTGAGTCAACACTAATTAATGCCATATTGTGCGTTCGCAAGCCAGCTTTTTCCATTCTCCTGTTTTGTTTTCTCCGCTCCCTCAGTTGAAAAGGGCTTTCTGGCTACGTCAGAGTTGTGTCATTGATGCAGAGGACGATAAAAGTAAAACGAGGACGAGCAGGAAGCTCAGTGAGTGTTTTAATTAGCGGAGAGGAGCACGCAGCGGAGGCGAGATCCATCGGTTTGATTAGTAAGTGACCGGTCCCTGACGCCTCTTTGAGCACCACACACTTGGACATTTTGAACATTTCAGCTTCACTAACTTAAAGTCAGCGCTGTCAATACTTCGGTGGCGCAGGTTTTCAGGTCACCGTTGAACAACGCTGGACTCCACACAAAGGGTGCATTGATTTATCCCGCTCCTGCCTGCAAATCCTTTAATCACTGCCATTCGATTGCAGTGAATTGATCCTGCTGTGAAAGTTCTGAAACGCTGCTGCGACTGGAGCCCAGAAGGAGAACGTGGCTGTGGGTCGTCCTGCGTGTCTCAGAACATGTCTCAGTTTGCCCTGGTCGTGGGTCGCTCCCGCTCCAGAACCTGCCACGGTGTGTGTGTGTGTGTGTGTGTGTGTGTGTGTGTGTGTGTGTGTGTGTGTGTGTGTGTGTGTGTGTGTGTGTGTGTGTGTGTGTGAGAGAGAGAGACAGACGGAAAGTGGTTAAAATTCAAATGGGCACAGAGTGCAGAACCAATTAGTCTGACTCTGTCTTCCCTTCGTTCATTTCGCTGGCATTTCTGTCCTTCGCCTCTGTGTGCTCGTCTCCTTGTGCCTTCTGTCTCCGCATCGGTCCTTCCCTTCCTCTCACCCCCGCACCGTGACACCCACACACCTCCTTCCTTTTTTTATTTTGACAAAATGAGATATCCAGCACTTGGACAAAAATACACCTCTTCTGCCGTGGTTCATGGCACAGGAGTGACAAATGGCACATTCTGAAGCCTCCTCTGCGTCAGCGGCTGAGCAGGTGATGGCACTTTGTGAAGTTAGTTTTTCTATATTTTATACATTCGAAGTGATGGACTTCACTTATTGATTTGTCTCTGGAGTGGACGCGGATGCTGCTGAAATGAACTCTTCACTTCGTGGCCCACCTCTGCCCACTGGCAATCACTCCTAATTCAGTCCCCTCTGCCTGCAGCCTCGTGCAGCGGCCCTTTAACAATAACACAGAGGGATATTCTTGTCATTTCAGCTTTTCTTTGGAGGGACAGACCCCATAGAAACCTATGAGTCCTTGTGTAGCATAGGTGAGCGGTTGTGTTTGCTCAGGTGATGGGGAGCTGATCAGCAGACACGCGTTGACGCTCTAAACAGCAGCTTAAACTATTTCCAGTCTGCCCCCTCGTCATTGTCAGCTACCACTACAACGCTGACATGCGGCTGCCTGCGCTCGGATGACTGACAGGTGAGACAGCCAATTATAAAAGGCAGAGGGATGAAGTACAAATATAACAGTGGGATGCTTGTGTCGAGTCATGAATAAAACATTGGAAAACAGGCTCCTGGTTTGATTTGGATTCTGCTTCACGTTTGTTTGTTGCTGCATGTTGTTGAGCGACTGACAGCATTGGGCGAAAGTGTGTGTGTGTGTGTGTGTGTGTGTGTGTGTTTAGAGACACTCGCTGACACATGGTGAAAAGCGATGCCAAAATGCTTCCAAACTTCCCCTCAGCTCGTTGTACTGCACAGTCGGCAGCAGTAACGGAGCGCTGAGGATGGGACGTCCTATCGGGGGGAAGTCCGGCCCAGATCGTGGCTCACTGAGGCCTGAAGCAGCAGGGAAAGAATGCAATGTAGGAATGTGAGGCGGCCTGGGAGCGTTGAGCCGCAAACCGCAGGGTGACTAAGGGGATGGCAACCCCCCCCCCCCCCCCCCCCCCCCCCTCTTGTTCTGTCTCTGGCTCTCTATTCCCAGCATACTGAAAGATGGAACCCAGGACACACACCAGTGCTCAGATGGCAGCACTTAGTCGGGATGGTTGCCCATTTGAAAGTGTAACTCCACCCCAAAGGCAGATGTGGCTGCGGAGTGGACCTTAAACAATTTCATGAAAAGTTTGAGCCCTCGGGGGGGCTCTTACAAAGGACAAGCACTGCTGCCTGAGACCTACATAATATGTAGTCAACCTTTACAGGAGACTAGGACTGAGGCGCAGGCAGGCCTGGAGGCATGATCTCACATATGTGCTGGGACGCAGGCCTGCTTAATTTGGGGCAATGGAAGCCCCGAGGCTGCAACGTTGGATTTCTTCATTTCATATCATTTTTATGGGGGAATCGTGATCTAGGGCAAGTAAAACTTCTCACTGGAAGGTTGCTCATATGGTTCCTTTTAGTCCTTTTATACTGTAGGTAAACCTCCAGTCATTTACAGCTGAAATTTACTACGCAAGGCGGCAGCGCATGTGTTTCTCTGCGTCGCTACTCCAGGCTGTGGCTGGAAGGGACAAATCACTGAGCCAAAACCTCCCATTACTTTCACACACTCGTACTTTAAGTAACAAACACCAGAAGAAATGTGGATGGATGATGGATGGATGGATGGATGGATGATGGATGATGGATGGATGATGGATGATGGATGGATGGATGGATGGATGATGGATGGATGATGGATGGATGTCTGGATGGATGGATGGATGGATGTGGTGATGGCTGGCTGGCTGGATGCTGGCTTGCTGGCTGGATGGCTGGCTGGCTGGCTCCTGGCTGGCTGGCTGCCCGGCTGGCTGGCTGTCTGGCTGGTGGCTGGCTGGCTGCTGGCTGCTGGCTGCTGCTGGCTCTGTGGCTGGCTGCTGGCTGATGGATGGATGGATGGATGGATGGATGGATGCATGGATGGATGGATGGATGGATGGATGGATGGACTGATAGATGGACGGAGGAGGGTCAGCAGTAGCTGTTTGTAGCCAGTAATAATTGTAATGCTAAACGCTGTGCTCTACATTAATGAGGCAAACAAGTCGGGTAAAAAAATCAATGAAACAACCTTGAGAGCGATGGAAGTAAAACGTTGATCTCGTTTGTTGTCGCTCGTTTGTTGACGCCACAGTCAGCGTTCGCTAATTTAGTTTATGCTCGTTTGTGTGTCAACAAAGGAAAAGCTGTCGCCGTCCGCTCCTTGCGCTTCTGCCTGTGTGTGCATGTGTTATTTTGCGTGTCTCTGCCTGCGCTTTGCTCTCGGCACATGGTCTCTCTGAACCACCTGAACGGTGACTTTGGGACGCGCGGCGGTGAGTGGGCGTCTTATCTGGACTCTATTAATCTCCCCTGTGCTTCACTCGTGACGCCCGCACTGTGATGGCTGTGCGTTGCATCCATTTACAGCCCATGATTCCACAGCAACCAGCTATTCAGTGTTTAGTCTGCAGCTCATCTGCACTTTACACATTACACGATTCATTAACGGACTCGTTGATTAAGCGGCACGAGGACCTGCCTGACGCCCGCCACACGCTGACAGCCGTGCAGGTGCGTTCAGATGATGTCTCTCATTACGCCAGAGCGCGCTCCTCTCCGTCCGCCCCTGAACGCAGCGCCGTCGGGCCGAGCTGCGTTCGCTGAGCGCGTGTTTTAGTGGCGCTGGGGCTCGACGGCGAGGCTGCAAATGTCTGCCTTTATTCATGCCTCCGTCTGCGGGCGCCCTGAGCCCTCGTTGTGTGCTCTGACCCCGTAAACATCTCTCCAGTGAACACTTAAAAAATGGAAGGAGGGAAATATTGGAGGCAGGGGAAAGAGGTCAAGCAAAAATGGAGAGGGAGCGAGAGAGAGAGAGGAGGGGAAAGAGTGAAATGGAGGGAGGCCGGGAAGGAGGAGGATGATGATGATGAAGGGTAAAGCTTTGGTCCTGCACACACATGCACGTGTGTCAAGATATCTATTGTACAGTAGTGTACACGTTCATAAATGGTGTGTGTGTGTGTGTGTGTGTGCGTGCGTGCGTGCGTGCGTGTGTGCGTGTGCGTGTGTGTGGTCCCTGGGCCCTTGACTGTAGGCCCTGGGCACAATCCTCCTTTGTGTGCGTGTTTGTCTGAGGAAATTACACATTTTCTCCCACATAAATTAAACGCGGCTCTGGCGCAGCAGCGGGAGGACGTCTTCCATTTTGACTCTCCCCGCGGAGCTCGCCTTTCAGCGCCCCCCCCCACACACACACACAAGGCGCTCTCTGAGGTGCGGGACCTGTGATGAATCTCAGACGCAGACGCTCTGGGGACAGATAACGATCCGTCCACCAATCAGCGCTAACAACTCCCAACGTGTCGGGCCGTCGGGTCACTAAATACTGTTGACTTTGGTTTTTCCTGCCCTGGTTCTTCCGCTGGGTTCCGCGGGGGGACCGATTGAAGGACCCTTGACATTTTCTCACATATATTGGTTACGTACTCGCCTCCCGCTCCTCTCGGTCACACATGCACACGGGCACTTAAAAAATGGGGACAAGCGCGCACATGGGGATTTGGAAAGTGGTTCTGGACATTTGTTCTCCTTCTAAGCACTTAAACGGGATTTCAGTGGGAGAAAATGGAGGAGAAAGGACACGCGGAGGGAGGGAGGAGCAGAAGGGGAGAGAAAGGAAGGAGAGAGTGTCTAAATGGGATAATAGAGGACTTGTTCCTTTCCCAGAGCTGTTTTTAGTCCCACCTAGCGCCACTCGCCTCTATATAATTTGTATGAACGGTATAATTTTGGCTTTGCTTCCATGTCACGTACTGTTTTGTAAACTCTGTGCTCTAATTTAGATGATTTACTGTATTAAGCTCCAAACAAATCTGTGGCTTCTATGCATGGCTTACTGCGAGCGCCACCTTGTATTTAGTCGCACTCGCCGACTTTAATGATGTGCTTTTTTTAACACTTCATCCTCTGGCGTCCGGGGGAGCGCGCGCGTCGGGACCATTTTCCCTTCGGTTTCCATCGCTCTCTGTGCTAAAGGGAACCGTGGGTTCTCCGCCGGTTCTCCGCCGGTTCTCCGCCGGTTCTCCGTGCGCCCCATTTAAAGAAGCCTGTGCTCCTGCAGAGCGAGGGAGACAGACAGGCGCTGCTGTGCAGCAGGATGAGTGCAGTGTTGTGTTTACTGTGGTGCGTGTGGACTAAACTGTGGTGAAGGATACAGTCAAATCTTCCTCTTGGCACGAATAACAACAAGTACTTGCTATGAAACATTAATTGAGAACGAGTAAACGCTTACAGTGGTTCACTCATTACCACGCTTTTACATGAACAGGCAGAGACACCTTGTTATAAATGCTGTAAAATGATTTACCAGTGTGTTTTAAATGCGTATGTGTGTTCCTTTATTTAAAAACGCATGTTGAAGCTCTGAAGCTTGGACCTGACTGTCGTCAACTTCATACTTGGGGAAAAATCTAAAGTAATCTCTAAATCAGTCATTGTTACTTGAATCTGCATTAAATTGTTTTGCTCATTATCCTTGTTGTCCAACTTCAACCTTGTACAAATATTCATTAACAACTAGCGCGTGCTTTGTATGAGTCATCATGCTTAGAATGGCAAAGTATTTATTAAAACATAAAGCATTTGTAATCGTTTCCAAACCCGCTAATGTGGAAGCAGCGCTTTGTAAATGATGGATTTCCTCCGAATCCGTTGGAAGTGTTACCGTCGCTCGTCCTCGCCGTGTCTCTGCTCTTCCTCTCCTCATCTGCCAGCTCCTTTCTTTTGTTCCTCCTCATTCCAACTCTCCTGATAAGTCTCCTCTCACTCTCTGCTCACCTCCTGTAGGCAAATGACACCAGCTATTTGCACTGTGTAAGCAAAAATCCTTCCCCCCCTTTATCTCTTTTGCTCTTCCTACACATTTAGTCCCGTTAGTTACCCTCCAGTTAGCTTGTCATTGCAAGTCAATGTGCCTACACACACACACACACACACACACACACACACACACACACACACACACACACACACACACACACACACACACACACAGACAATACCGGCCTTCATTTAAAGCGTCGCCAAGGATGCAGCAGAGCAGACAGGGAGACGGAGGCGGAGAGATGCCTTCCTCGCTTCACCTAATGACACAGGATATTTACTGTACGTCAGATCTTCCATTCATCACATTTTCTACTTCCTGATGACCTGTACCATATCAGGTTAGTGTTGTTGGGTTGTTTAAATTATAGCCAAGCTTCCACTACAGGGTGGTGAGTGTGTGAGCATCAATTAGAGCTTATTATTCAACCAACCAATCAATCAATCAATCAATCAATCAATCAATCAATCAATCAATCATTGAGCAGCTCAGACTGTCATCGTCTGATCTACAAACAGCGTACTGGTGAGCCGTTAGTACTAATACATATAATAATTCTCTCTGTTCATCACCACATGGAGCAGAAAACTAAGCTCCCAACAAAAGAACAGGCCAGTTTTATTATTTTTGACGTTTTCTTGACAAGTACTTTCTGTAGTGCGGTCATGTAATATTCATGGGCTCCGGGGGGATATTTGCCACTTGTGATAAAGGGGGGAAATGGAAGTTGAGAGCTGTGTTATGTCTTTTGGACATGTAATGATATGTCGAGTGCAATATATACACAGTTCTCACTGCATCCCAGTGAGTCACCGCCAGACGTACAGTAACTCACCGCGTTCTCGCGGCTCAAACGGCGCCGATGCACGGGAGGCGCTGGGAGTTTAGGATGTATCTCACCGACGAGGGGAAACGCAGGAGGGACAATCACAGTCATAGACGCGCATCAGAATTGACAGGGTAATGGTTTCTTGTGTTTAGTGACCGAGAAATGCATTAGGCCCCCGGTCTACAGTACCTTTTACTACCGGCTCCAAGTGATGCCCAAATCCCTCTCTCTCTCTCTCTCTCTCTCTCTCTCTCTCTCTCTCTCTCTCTCTCTCTCTCTCTCTCTCTCTCTCGCTCTCCCATCTCCCTCATACTCACATGCATACATCCATGAAGCCCTGTGGCAGAGGAAGCGCCTGAAAGCACCTCAATCCCTCCAGAAGCGTCCTCTCAGTTACATGTGTGAGTGCTCCTAATACATGTGCACACTGACACACTCATGCGGGATTTAATGGGTCTTCATAGCGGGAAGATGCACCGAGAGACAGTTTCCTTTTTCTCATTTAGCGATAAGGTCATTTTGTCGTTCACCAGCTATAAATTGGCTTTCAGGTAAAACAAAAAAAGCCTGATTGAGGGTGAGAGCTGAAGAGCTGACGTTTTTGTGGTAATTACCGAGGTTTATAGGATTATTTAGCTTATTTGGGGATTTTTCCAGCGTCGGATTGGGTGTTTGTTGCTACTTGAGTTAAGGGTGCGTGTCTCTTTATGAGCTGAGCAATTTAGCGTTTTACACACCTACTTGGAACGGCAGCGCGTAAAAGTGAGCGTGCAGCCGAGTGGGGGAAGAATGGCTGCATTCTTTCCATTTTTTCATCCCGCCCGGCCGCTTCCAGACTCACGCCGCCGTTGGCGAAGCCCACGATCGCCGGAGAGCGGGCGAAGCTGCCTCACCTCATCACCTCAAGGGGCCTGAGTGATAAACAAGCAGGCCGGCGAATTCCAGACGGAAATATGGATCAATTAGGAAACATACAGAGTGCTTCTAATGTAAAAGGGATTCAAAACACACAGCTTGATGATAATGTCTCTTTAACCTGATGATTTTAGGGCCTGTTTCTCTCAGTATCTGTTAGTATTATTGGCTCTTATTGACCAGAGATAGCAGTTTATTGGTATTTATTGCAGAGACGTCACCGGCCGCGTCTCCGGTGTCACGTGTGAAGAGCGCTGGCGGTGAAAAAGACTCTGTGGATTCAGTGCAACCGCAGCCGCGTCCGACCTCACGGGCCCGAGCCTCTGAGGGAGTTCAGCGCCGTGTCTGGGTCCGT
This sequence comes from Betta splendens, assembly GCF_900634795.4. Lineage (NCBI taxonomy): Eukaryota > Metazoa > Chordata > Actinopteri > Anabantiformes > Osphronemidae > Betta > Betta splendens. Next base: position 22,414,564 of record NC_040889.2, read on the forward strand.
GGACACCAGAACGCGTTGTTGGGTCAGCCCGGCTGCAGCTTTTCTGCCAGCGTTGGTCTATGGAACGGAAACGCCTGCAGAAAGAAGCAGTCCAAGAACTCCACACAACTAAAGCAGTCACGCGTGTTTGTTCACGAGAGTAAGGACACATGGATACAGTAGAATATTTACAGTAAATATTCACATATTCACCAGTTTCCCAGGCAAAAGCGTGTTGGTGTTGTTTTCTTTCCATATTTTTACTCTTCACATTGCTTTTCTTTCCGAGCCTGAACTCATCCGTGTGGGACTCAGTCTACGGTGTGAAGGTTCTGTGCATCTGCTTTATTCATCCAAACCTAAAATCGGTTGCATCACAACATAAATCACATAGAGCTCCGTGCTGTCTCGGCTGCTGTTTCCCACACACTCTGCCTCAGTCTGTCTAACGTCAGGGACACGGCCCGTTTTCACATGATGAAGACTCGCCGTCGTCATGGAATCGAAGGGGGGATTCAATAGATGAGTTGGTTCATTGTTGCCTCAAGTGTTATTGACTTTAGTTTAGTGACTCTGGTTTTTTAAACTCCAAACTGCATTTTCCCCTCAAAACCTCCCGTCAAATTGCAAATGCCGCCCCGCTGTGTGCGCTGGTGCGTTCAAGCATTGTGGCGCCGGACTCCAGAATCTGCCGCTGTAATTGCCTAAAACATTTTTTCCTTCTTATCTCTCAGGGATTGAGTTAATTTCTGTTGTATCTGATAGCGTCTCCACATTGTTTCTCCGCGGCGGCTCGGGCGGGCGTTCGCCTTTCAGGGCCTTGACTGTGATTTAATTGGGTGGCGCTCTTTTGTGCGGCTCCTTTCAGGCTCCTTTCGAGAGTGAAAATGCAGATGATCTGATGATGTCTGATGAGCGCCGGTGGGACGGACTCTCAGACACTCAGACGCACGGAGGCAAGCGCTCGGCTGCCGTCTCTGCTGCCTGTTGTTCTGCTTCGCTGCTTTACTGACTCGACGTCGCTTTAAACAGTTTGGCCGTTTCAGTGTTTTCGCTCCCAGTAAGTGTTTTATGATCTGTGACTGAGTTGATCATTCTTTCAGACTTTATTTCTCTCTAGTTTTGTCACTTCAGAAAACCTTATTTTTTCTTATATTTACACATTTTTTTTCACAGCTCTCATCTTAATTTTTTAAATCTCTCCCATTGCCCTTTGGTGGATGGCATTTACAGATATTGGTTTTAGTCCAGGGTGTCCTTTGCTTCGATCCCACTGTTCCTTCAACCACAGATGTTCATTCACTGCAGACAGAGTTGAATAAAGACCTGAAACAAGCACGAGTCGGGGTCAACAGGTCATTGGCTAAAGCTGTGAGGTGCTGTCAGACCTGACGGACAGAAGCACCGGGGATGGAGCAGCTGTCTCAACCTCTCCCTCAGCTAATATTTCTTCACAAACACTAAAGTTGGGAGACAAACAGGCCTTTGATGGCTCATCCTGCTCTGCGTCTTTGCTGTGGCTTTAATCTGATCCGTCTGCTTTATTCTCCAGGCCACTGCTGATTAAAGTTCTTTTAGTTCAAGGTGTTCTGGATGTAACTAAATGTGACTGTGCAGACTGTGTAGCTGCGTGAGGCAGGTTGACTCCACTCAGACGACAGCAGAGCTGAATCTGGTCTAATGAGGGCTTTGACTGGTCTTGACCCCAATTAAAGTGCCTTGTTCCCTTTTTTTAAAAAGATTGTGAAGATTCTGTATTCTGAAGTTGTCCTTTATAAGAATATTAATCTCAAATCTCTCTGACTCCATCCTTGATTAGGTTTTAGTAGATGCAGTTATCACTGTAATGTGCTTTAATTGGCTGATGGGACCGTGTGTAACATCAAATGAGTTCAAGCATCATAGACAAGTCCTTTTTAGGTAGTTTCAGACTCACTCACTATTATGTTCAATAGTGACACTAAATAACGTCATTTCACGGAGTGATGTCTGAGATGAGCGGTGACTAAGGTGCTGCTGAATCATCTGAAATGGTCGGACACGCTCGTACAAATTCTCCTGTTGCTCACAATGAGGTTCTCACCGCCTCGGTTCCCTCACACCGGGACGGGAGCTCAGAGGAGACTCCACAGGGTGGAAAATCTGCACCTCGTCCAATCCCGGCCGCTCCGAATTGAATTCTGCTGCAAAATCTTTAATTTTAATGCTCTCATATTTCAGTTTTGTTCAGCATTCAGGTCCTGGGGAAGAAATGGGCTCTGGCTGTACAGTATGTGAGCATTATTTTGTGGTTTAGATTTAGCGCTAAATGTTAACTTTGTCCGTATATTAGCTCCTATTCAGCAATTCCTCCTTCTCCAGTTTATATCCAGGTCTCAGTGTGTGTCTGCGACCGAGGCGCTCGTGCACCGGTGATGGGGAAGGAGAAGCGGAAGCTAAACGAGACACACTGTATGTGAACATGCTCCTGGGAATACAGAATACTGGCTGAGCAGTACAGCAGGAGACGGTGTAGCAGAACAAATGAACACGGGTGTAAATAATAGAACACAAGGACGCGCGGAGAGACGAGAGCTGGGTTGAGTTTATTAAAAAAAATAAAATAAACCCACCAAAGCCCCTGAAAAGGCTCTGAACTCTCTGAAAGCAGATCAAATGCTTGTTTTTTTTTTTTTTTTTACCAGAATCTAACAATAGTAATTCTTCCTTCATCTCTTGCTAAGATTTACATCAGCCATAAGATCCTCGCTGACACAGACCCCGTCGAAACCGCCATTCCTGCTGATTTATTACGGGTGTTTTTTTTGTCCACATTTGGGCGATTCCGCGACGGATATTTGCCAAGTTAAAAGCGTTGTCACTGGCATTCAAAGGCCGCGTGTAATTTTGGCGATTTTCGTGGCTCGCCGCTGATGGGTTTCCTCCGCAGCAGCGGGAGTCAACGCCGTGGCTAATTGTCTTAGATTCTCGAGAGTGTTTTCACCCAATTCATCACCATTCAAGTCATTATTCAGGGCATTTTGAGCAATGACGGTGACATTTACTTCGAGTCACACTGGCATAAACAATGGGAAATAGCTCGTATGCTGATTTAAACTGTATTACACATCATCATGTTGAAAGAATGACTGAGAAATGGACCTTTTCTTTGCTTTAGTGGCTCATTGGTTACCCTCTGAGTTCCTAATCCTTTATTCTTCACCTTCCACCCTGTTTTCCCTCCTCCCTCCTTCCCTCTCTCCTGACAGCAGGGAAATAATTCCCACTAAATTACCGTCTCTGGTTTTTCTTTTGTCTTGCGGTTTGAGGCTTCTGCAAATTCTCTCGGAGACAAACATCAAAGATCTTCCAAACCACTTTACAATTAGGAGAGAGAAGCTTAAAAACTGAAGATCTATGATTCTGCTTTGAAGAGCAAGTGTTCAGTGAGAAATGAAGGCAGAGAAGCTGAAAGTTGTTTAGAGAGTCTGGAAGTTTTTCTGTTTAAGCTGATCATATATTACATCTTTGGATGGGAGCTGGGCTCATGCGATTGGTCCGTTTCTTTTTCCCAACCATCTTTACTTTGGGAAAGTTGGAGCAAAGATTTGAGTCGGAGAAATTTCCTAACAGAATAGAGGCTTAAATCAGATTTAGACGTCATACTAAGGCAAAAACATGTTCCTCACCTGGATGGATCAGAAAAGCTACCTTGACTCTGGCTTGAAGTACGTGTGTGAGTGAAAGGACTGAATCCTTAAAGCTCGCGCTGCTTTTGACAATCTGTAGAATAAAGCAAAGATAGAACATCAGCAGGCTGCGGAGCCACTCAGAATATAAACGTGGGCCTGTCTGGCCAGCGGGGCTGAGGTTCTTGTTTACCTGCTACCGGGTTACTTCTGGGGCAGAGCCTTGTTTGACCCGCAGCAGCGGCTGACTCTGGAGTCCCACGTTCCAGTTCCCTGTTTGTTGCGTGTGACAGCGAAGGTTGAGTCAAAACAAGCACAGAGTCCATCGCTGGTGGAGTTGCACGGGCCGACGGTCCTGCATTACAATCAGTCAACTTTCCATGAGGAGGAACCGAGGACACTCGTCTCCACGGGACCACATCTTCTGGTTAGTTGGCAGATATCTGTGTTTTACATATTTAAACTTGGGAAAGAAAAGAGGTTCAATCAATATTTGATTCCTCGTTATTTCCTTTTTGAAGAGCTCTCTGGAGATTAGTGCGTCATGCTTTCTGCCGCGTCAGCATTTAGGATTAGCATAATCACATACTACTAATAACACAACTTGAAGTGTTACGAGCAACGCAGCAGCTGTGTAACATCACTCATATTTATGTTTAACTCAATGTTAACATGGAGCGATCGTATATGTATATACGATCATCCGGTTTGCTTGTTTTTTCCAGACCTGGCAGCCCAAGCTGTAACTAATTCAGCAGATAAAGTGCAGAGATAAGCGGCGTCGCGGGCATGCCGGTGCCTGCTCAAACTTAATGATAGCTGCCTTGCTGCAGCCAATTATGGCGCTGGGTAATTGGGGTTGATTGCTCAGAGGCCAATTACGTCCGCTCGCACACCCAGTGCTTTTTATTGTTGTGCCGCGGCGCACGAGGTGGCATTATTCCGTGTGGTCAGCTACAGTGTGGTCTCCCGCGATAGCATCCGGCTCCCATTTCACGGGCCCTTCTCCCACTCGAAGTAAAAGTTTTCCCCTGTTCTCCGTCTGCTGACTGCTGTTGACCCCCCCCATCCTGAAGCCCAATTAGAGCCGGCGGCCCGAGCCGTCACAGCCGTCTTATGAATGTGCTCATTATCTGGTGCGGTCGTACAGTAGGTGTCATGACGTCCATTCTGGCTGAGCCGGGACGACGACAGTTCGGCGCTGGGTGGCTGAACACTGCGGTTCTGTTCGCGGCCGGAGCGCGTCGGGGCCGAACGGAGTGTTGGTGACGTTGGCGTTGGCGGCGCGTCGCTGCCACGTATCGCAGGTCGCTGGGTGTTTGCTTTACATAACCGCCTTTTTCTCCAAATAAACCAGCCGTCGACGCCGAAGCCAAGGCTGCTCTAGCAGCTATGAAAGAGGGCCCTTTCTCGCGTCTCCTAATGCTGCCTTCACTGTGTATGCGTTCACTAAATGACGTTCTCTGTCGTTGCACAGTAGCTGCTCTTAGTTGCGCTTGGCGGATTTTGTGGGTCTCTCGCACAACGCAGCGGTTGTTTTGGGGACGTGATGCTGGGTCCGCGTGACGCCGAGCCGTCTTATCGGCGCGGATCTCGCCGTTCTTGGCCTTTTCCATAGGCGCCTTGTTCGCCTCGTTCTCCTCGTGCGGCGGCGAAATGCGCAGCTGCTGCGCTTAATTAAAGTGTAAAACCAAACGTTAGCTTTGCTAATGAGACACCTCACAGTAACGCCCACAGAATCTTCATGTGGCATTTCTTTTTGCCCGCGCGCTCACGCTGTTGACTTGATTAGCCCCATAATGAAAAGTGCGCGTGCTACGCTAATGAAGTAGCTTGTGCTCTCCTGAAGCTAGCCTTGTAGTCGCCGCGTGCGCTTTTGTGACGTTGTCATTATTTTCAGGAGCCGCACAACAAACACAGGAGCGTGTGGGTTCACACTCATCATCATTCTTTATCTGTAAAATGTTAAATTAGGGCCAAACAAACTGATATGGTGTTTTCTTATTATAGGCGTTAATATTGGAAGGTTGGAGACATGTGAGATAGCGTCTGTCAAAATGATGAAAGGTTTAGAAGAGTTTAGAAGTAGTGGCAGGAAAAATGCGCCTAGTTAAGTGTATATGTGAGGAAAAATGCTCTGAAGTGAGGAAATGTTGCTGGACGTTTGTTGAGGGACCATAAAAGACTTAAGAAGCAATTGAATCCCTTGATCTGCTCACAAAGACGATCTATTGGCAATTCTGCTGACTGCTGCACATAATTCAAAGAGGAGCCGACCTGAACCAGTTTGTGGTTCCAGGGAGTTTAGCCAGAAACTTTACTCTTAATTATTTACTGTTTTTCATGCTCTGCGGTGAAGTGGAAAACTAAAAGCTTGGACTGAGTGAGCCTGTAACGTTATAGGCACCTGCTCAGTCGCCGGAAAAGAGGAAGGCTGAGATTGGAGGGGGAGGAACCAGCGGCCGGCGGTCCAGGAGATGCTGGAGGCAGCGAGGAGCATGAGGAAGATGGGCACAAATAGCCCTGCTGGAGGACTCTCAGGCGCTTCCCACGGGAATGAGCCTGATGCAACATTTAGTGGTACAAGGGGCAGCGGTGTCACCCCCGCTAGCTTTTAGACCTCTCTGAATAGCAGTCAAACACCGCCGAGTCCCTCGGTGCTGCACACGGGCGCCGCCACATCCAGCGGGAGCCAAGCGCGGCTTACGGGCTATTTACGTAAATGTGCCGCTTCGGAGGCAGAGCCGCTCCACGTGAGCGCGTCCACCGGCTCCGCAGCTTCGCGGCTCAGTCGGCGCTCGCTGGTTTTGCTCATGTGCCACTCACAGCAAAGTGCGTCACGCAGCAGAAGCGGTCGGTTACGAGCTGATAAAACGCTGTTTGATGGGGCTAATTCGCCGCGATGAAACCTTTAAGGGATCATTAAGTGCTTTGTGTTTAAGAAGATGGATTTTGAATTCTATTTTATTTCTTCCTGAGAGCCCACGGAGAGGAGCCAACGAAGGGGAAACGCGATCCCTCCTCCTGCTGTAGTTCTCTGGGTTCTGGGCGCATCGCGTGACCTCCGACCCTCAGCTACTGTTCCTGAACCGGGTTTGGACCGGTCCGCGCGCCTCCACACGCGTCATACCAGATGATGTAAATGCATCGGAGCACGACTAGGTCTGATTTCATCCCGCGCCTGTGGGTATTTTTAGGCCGGATTCCTGATGCTCGGGCGCCGGTCCAGCTGCTTCCAGCTCTGGCTGTTGGTGACACAGAAAAGCCATTTGAAATGGAGCACCAGCGACATTATACATGGGGCCTTTTGCTTCCTAGCAGTTTAGCCCGGCTCACAGTTATGTCATGTGTCAGATGGGTTCCATTGTTAATGAGAGGAAGGAGCCCAGCACTTTGAAGAGGTCGTCTCCAGACGAAGAGTGGAGCGAAGATTTTGCCCACTTCTCATCAAGTCTTGATGAAAACATGCGTGTGAAGCAGTTACATTACAGTTACAGGATCAGAAACCTGTTATTTAACGCGCTGCTTGTGCTTAAAGCGACGTTTCAGGCAGCACATCGTCACCGTTCTAGCTGCAGCCCAACCAGGTGAAGCTGTGCTTTCTGGGCATCTCTGCTGTTCTGGTCCTCGGTGCAGAGTCCGGCTAAATTATTGATGCCACGATTGCAATAAATGACAAACACCAGTGTGCGCAGACTCACAAATTCCAAGACAGATCACATGAACTTTCAAGCCCCCGGCTCCTGGGACCTTTCAGCGCCTTCCTCTGATGTGTAGTAGCTGTGTGTGTGTGTGTGTGTGTGTGTGTGTGTGTGTGTGTGTGTGTGTGTGTGTGTGTGTGTGTGTGTGTGTGTGTGTGTGTCCTGAGAGTGACAACAGGTCCTTTCATAAAGGTCTTGGCCCTTCATCTACCTTAGGGCTTAGACTGCATGCTCGCTGCCTCTGGTCAGACCTATATCTCTGCCTCTTTTCCTTTTTTTTCTCCTCCCTTTCTTCTGTTTCTCTCTCTCTTTAGGAGGAAATCTGGGCCTGCTGGTTCTAGCTTGACTTTTGGTGGCAGTTATTAATTTTCGACAACCCAGACTTGTCGGTTTGAGATAATATTGATTTCAGTCATTTACTCAAGTCTAATTACTGAACCTAACAGTTCAGACATTCTAAACTTTAAACAGGTGTGACCTAAAGCTCACCTCTGAGACTATTAGTCTCTCGTCTGAGCTTTACTCTGCTCATCAAATGTGTAGAATAATTTGCCTGTGAGTTCATGCCTGTCGTTCAGAACCACTTAATGGACTCTGTACTTGCCTTCAGTGCAGAGTCTCTGCTTGGATTCAGGCTCCTGGTGCACGCAGGGATTCACGTGATGCCCTCATTCACGCAATCATAGAAAGGTTCAATGGACGTCACGGCTACAGTAGTCGCCGTGACAACCAAACAAGATGAGAAGCTGATGTGACAATTAGGGGATGGAAATGCACTTCAGTCAAATGCTCATGTACATTATTTAGAGTCTGCTGTTAAACCCCTCTCTCATGATATATACTCCAACACCCTTACTCTCTTCTATCTTATCTCTGTGCCTCAGCGACCACGTAATCACGTAAACGGGAAAAGAGGCGAGGCAGTAGGCGGATCAGATCTTAGATAAGACTATCAATCTCGGGTCGCCTTATCAATGCAAATTCATCATCTCGCTATATAGGACTTCGATATGATAGGAACTATACTCTATCTAACAACCGGCCATTATTCTATCCCTAATTGTATCTCTGTATCTATCTCTCACAATTCACATTCTATCTCTCTCTCTCTCTGCTTCTCTTCTCTCTTATCTCTCTATCTCACCCCCTTCCTCTCGTCTCCTTCTCTGTCTCTCTGTTCTATCTCTCACTTAACCTTCCTTTTTCCTCTCTCTCTCTCTCTCTCTCTCTCTCTCTCTCTCACCACCTTCCTCTCTCTCTCTCTCTCTGTCTCTCTGTCTCTCTCTCACTTCACCTTCCTCTCTCTCTCTCTCTCTCTCTCTCTCTCTCTCTCTCTCTCTCTCACCACCTTCCTCTCTCTCTCTCTCTCTCGCTCCCTCCCTCTCTCGCTCCCTCCCTCTCACTCTCTCTCTCTCTCGCTCGCTCCCTCTCTCTCTCTCTTTCTCTCTCTCTCGCTCGCTCCCTCTCTCTCTCTCTCTCTCTCACTTAACCTTCCTCCCAGCAGCCACGTCTCCCTGCGCCGTTTTATTATTTTTCGCCCGTCTTGTTGTTGACTCTTCTCTCTGCTATTTCGCTCTGCTGCTCCGTCTGCCTGTCTGTCTCTTAGTCACCTTGAGATTGCGAGCGTCCATTAAGGCTTTCAACTTTTCCGAAACACGGTGCTTTCAGAGCCTTTGTGGATTTGCGTTGTTTTCACCCACGGCTAGCTGGTTTCACCCCGACATAAAACCCAAAGCAAACGCATACGTGAGGTTCACAGTGTTGAGTTTGAAACGAACGGGAGGCTTTAATGTTTGCTTGTTGGAGTTGATGTTCGGAAACTACGTCTCCCCATTTGTCTAATAACATTTATTAGCAGTTCTTGGCACATTTGATTTTATCACAATCGTGGTTTGGACGTTCATCACCCACATCTATGTGAAAAAAACTCCAGAACAATAGAAAATCAGAAGTATTGGATCCTGTGTGTGGTTCTGTCCGCCTTTCAAAGCGAAGGCAGTGGATTGGTTTGTCATGTTGCTGACTGGGTGCTTCAGGTTTTATCCAGGGCAAAGCCTTGTTTTTTTATTCTTTTTTTGCCACACACACACACACACACACACACACACACACACACACACACACACACACACACACACACACAGGGTTTGTCCGTATGTGCTAACTGCCGTCCTGGTTTCAAAACAGCCATTTGTCAGTGTCACTCTCTTTATGTGGAGGAAAGTTATGGCTCTGTCTTTTCCTCCCGTGTGCATCTGTCTTTGTTGTGTAAATGTCGGCCTCTCTCCGCTTTTTCACGCCTCGTTTTTTCCGGGCCTCTTTGCATTCGGTACAGTGTGTGTGGGCTGACACATATGTTGTTGTGCAGTAGTTCTTATGTTGGTGGAATAAATGCAGGTTTTTTTCCTTGATGTGATGGGTAATGTAAAAAGGCTGAAGCAAAAATACAGTAGCTTTATTAACACACAGCGCTTGAAGGTGACATGTTCTTACTTAATGCGGATCAACCCCTGCTGTTTGCCCAATTGACCTCACTATAATTACTCTCTTATTAACTGGCCTGAGCCGGTCGCCTCTTCATCAACTTCATTAAAATGTCCATTAAACACTGTTGGATGTCGCTTTATAGAATTGATTAATATTGGTTTCAACTCCCAAAGGATACATGTTTTATGTGTTGAGGCTTTGAAAGATAAATAGAAAACGTGCAAGGCTCATCGCTGGAGGGTGAAGACCTGGTTGTAGAGATGAGGCTAGAACTAGATTTAGATTTGACATTTACTTATGATTTGGTTTTATGTTTGGGCTTAGAGCAGATGGTTAGTGTTTTATTGGCAAGAACAACTGCAACAATAATAATATTAATAATAAATTGTGTCTCAGAAAACAATGGATGGATGAACAGAGACTTTGTTAATGAATAGATAGAGATAAATGCAGGTGGTAGATTAGTGGTGAGTATATTAATACATAGCTTCAGCTATAATTTGTGTGTGCGTGTGTGTACAACCATCAGCCAGCTGCTTCCTCTCGTACAGATAATGCCCTGAACAGGTGGACAACGGAGGAGGATTTCACTCCAGCGTCCACGTCTGTCACAGACCCACGGAGCCGTTCCGCCGCTTGTGCACAGATAAACAAAGCACCCGGTAAAAGCGGAGCTGCGTCCGCGCGTGCCGGTGGTTTCAAAGGGCACATTTTCAGCCTGGATGCAAATGATTTCGTTACGTCTCCCGTCAAGATCTCGCGCAGAACCGGAGGCGTCGGGCTCGGGGTGCGCGCGGTTGCCTCACACCTGGCGCGCGTGCGCGTGTAGGAGAATGCGCGTTGTTTGGCGGCGCACAAACAAGCCGCTGTGTAAATGGCTCATTAGCAGTGGGGCGCGTCCCGCTTCGTGCATGTGCTGATTGATGGGGTCACAGCAGGGGGCCAGGCCCGCTCCCAGCCTCCCCGTTCCCTCCCCGTCGCTCTGCTCCATGCGTTTCATCTGGAGCCACCGAGGGACAGCGAGTCTTCAAAGATCACGCTCATGCCTCGCTCCTTCCCTCCCCCGTCGCCTTGCCCTCCCTCCCTCCCTCCCTCGCTCGCTCGCTCGCTCCTTTTCCTCCTCCCCGCGATTTTGTCTCTGTTTTAACTTCTCGCCCCTCTTTCGTCTTCCTCACTAAGAGACTGACGGTGATGCAAGGCGCGTTTTTGTTTCGCGCCCACCTTTTTTTTCTGTCTGAATTGGAACTCATCAACTCTCAAGGATTTTTTTTTCTTCATTTGAATTTATTCAGAATCCCAAGTACCGTTGGGAACGTCATCCAAGGCAAACCCAGCCTCATAAATGTGTCTCTATTTGACACTGTTATTCTTTCCCTCAGTCTGGATATCTGCTCTGATGTCTGATACCCTTCAACCCCTTCCGCTCTCGTTTTCTAATTTCGTTTGTGTTTCAGATCATCTTACACCTGAACTTGTCAGGTCTCACTTTCTTAAAGTCTGCCACGGAAAGAAAGTATAAATCTAAAAAGTGTGTTTTTGAGTGAGTGAGGAAAAAGGAGGTGTGTGTGAGACAAAAAAGGGAAGAAGAATATGTAGACAAACCGAGACAGACAAAGGCAGAAATGGAATAAATATTGCCTGTAGTTCCATCATAGAGATACCTCACAAAAAAGCAGATAGTTTCATTAAAAACCATCTGTTTTGCTTTTGACTCTTCCCTTGCTCTTCCTTTGTACATATTCCTCTTCATTTAGCTTGTTTCTTTTTTCTCTAACAAACACGCTGTCAGACTTCATCTGTGTGGAGTGAAGGTAATTTAACTCACAGTGGACACACACCAGCACGATGCCCATTCTGATCCAATGCAACATGCAGTTAATCCTGTACGTGTTAATACCTGAGACGACAGTTGATGAAACTATTTGTTTTATGGGGTGTGTGGTTCAGGGTTGTGTGTGTGTGTGTGTGTGTGTGTGTGTGTGTGTGTGTGTGTGTGTGTGTGTGTGTGTGTGTGTGTGTGTGTGTGTGTGTGTGTGTGTGTGCCACATGAAAGTGGATAGGGACAGGGTGGAGGCCTTTGTGTGGAGTGAATGACTACTTAAGACCACCGCAAACAGACACAGTCGCTGAAAAAACACTAAAACACTTGACCTTTCACCTCAGCTCCTCTGGAGACAGGACGTTTTATTGGCTCTCCATCTTTCTGCCCCAGCCAGTCCAAACAAACACTCTCTTTGTTTATGATCCTTGGTTTTGTTACTGTGTCTATCTACTCTGGGCTGCTTTGGCTGTGTGTGTGTGTGTGTGTGTGTGTGTGTGTGTGTGTGTGTGTGTGTGTGTGTGTGTGTGTGTGTGTGTGTGTGTGCGTGTGTGTGTGTGTGTGTGTGTGTTTCTGTTAGTTTATCTTAGCTTTGTGACAAATAAATGTTATTTTTTTCTGTCTTCCTGTGCTAATGTTGAGCAGGACATAGTGGGACGGAGCGGGGACTAGGACTGGGGGTTTTGGGGGGGGGCAGACGGACAGGTGGACTGCCGGGTCAAGAGACAGACAGGCAGGCAGCGGCTAAACATCCAAAGCAGCAGGAAAGCAGGGACGTAAACACGGTAAGAATGTGAGCTTGGAGATTTACGATCAGATAGTCATAGTTGAACAACAGTCTCTCTGCTCTCTGAGGAAAATGGAGAGCAAAGTAAGGGCAGAGCGACATGAGGGGGAGAGAGAGAGCGAGAGAGAGGTACTGGGAGTCATGGGAGGAATAGACATGAAAGATGAACGGGGAAAAATTGGCAATAATCAAACTTTATATTGTTGCTATGGGAACAATAGCAAAGAGAGCTGGGTGGGAGAAAAGGTAGAGTGGGCTCGAGTAATTAGGTGTGTGTGCGCGCGTGTGTGTGTGCGCGCTTAGACATGAGCACATCCCTTTGTAATTAAATGCGATATTTATATCTGCTGTATAACTAGCGGTATCATGTGCACATATTTACAATGGGAGTCTGTGTGTGAAGTAGCAGCACTTGTGTGTAAGTGTGTGGATCCTGGAAGAGAGAACACACAGTCCTATCTCTGGCCAAGCAAGCTTCTCCTCAGGTGATTATTCTATGAAACTAATAAAAAATAAACATAATTTGATGAATGAGAGAATATGAGAAATGGGGTGTCTCTTATCTGGCGGATGAAAGAGGAGACTGTGTTGGGCTTATTGTTAAGAGCACGCGATGCACGCTGGGAGTTTGTTAATTGAAGCGGCAGGTACGGAGACACCAGGCAGAGCACAACAGGCTGCGGATGCTGAGGATGCTGCGCCGCGCACGAGGACTGAACAAACGTTTTCACGGGCTCGCGAGGCGCCGGCACGTCCGTGTCAGCGCCGCGCTGGCAGACGCGGGCCGCGACCCGCTTCGAATCGGGTCGATCAGCAGAAGAACGACAACTGGTGTTAGATGAGCTTGATTACGCTTAAAAATGCCACTGATGAGGATCAGAGGTGCACGTCGGTCACTGCCTTTGTTCCCAGTCGCCGCGATTCACCCGCGTTGTGCGAACACAAGGACAAAGAAACACACAGCTTCTCTTTGTGGCTGATTATAATTTTGCGGTTATTGTTCCGCCGCCGTCTGCTTTTTTTTTTTTTTTCCTTTCTTAGTTAGTCGGTACAGTTATTGACGAACAGACATCTGTTGTGAGTTACACACAAAACCCGTTGTCCAATAAGTAATTTGTTTTTCATTCCACGCGGCTCATTCATTTGTTCAGACATTCCTTGGTGCAATCAGTCGGTCAGTAAAGCATGCTCCAAATTGTCTGCTGTGTAGTGAATCGCCTCACAGACAATCAATAAGGCTTTAATTCATCGCTCAAAGATAATTTCATGCTCTCAGAAGCCCATTGGTTATATTAATACATCTATTAAGGCGCTGGACTATGAACTTAATATTACTCAGCCTCAGAGGGAGCGGAGCGAGGAGAGTGCCATGACCAGAGCTATTTCTGTGTGTTAAATGGGAGTTTAAACTGTTAATCATCTTGGTTAGCTCCGCTCTCACATGGGGTCCGGCTCCCTCAACGGCTAATGGGCTCCAAGCAGTCGAACCCTGCTCACCGCCGCCGCCCGCAGCTGTGACGGAAGTCTCCTTTAATGTCACGACTCCGTATTTGATTGCGGCGCCGTTCTGAATTTGGACAGGTACGAGTCATGGAATATAAGCAAACGTGCAGTGAAGGAACTAGTGGGAGGAACCGACGTGAACAGTAATGAATGATGAAAGGCGGATGAGTGATGAGCCGTCTTCCACAGCTGATGAGGATCGCTATCACTCTTTGCTCGATGCCTTCAGGCCTTTTTTAACTTTTTCCTCTGTTTCCAGTGTATGAATGCGGCTGTGTTGCGAATACCTAGTATGAGCCAGTGATTGACGAGCGGCCTGTGTGCTCCTTACTCTGTCTCATGTCCTCACTGAGGGAAGCTGGAGCGCTTTGAGGAGATATTCATGATATGGTCACCTGGGTTGTGGACACGATTAAAGGGAAAAACCGAGCCCATTCCTGTGCCAACGTGTGCTTTGTCGTGCGGTGTGTGTCTGTAACGCCAGAACAGGTGCATTTATATTGTTTTGTGAGCGTGCGCGTGGTGGTGAAAAGGTTGAGGGTCCTTTGTCAGAGTTGTTTGACTGCAGCGTGAGGGCCAGTCACAGTGATAATGAAAAGAACAGGCCTTCAGCGGGTTAGTGTGTGTGTGTCCCCTGACCTGTGAGCGACAGAACAGAGTCACATCACACACATCTGGCTTCCACTGCACACTGGCAGGGACGTGATCAGACACACACACACACACACACACACGCTCTGTCATCCCATCACGCTGTGCAGTGTGCAATTGGAACCATCACATGCCTTAATGGAAGCACTTTCCATCCGGTTTAAGGCGCTGTTGACCACTTACACACACACACACACACACACACACACACACACACACACACACACACACACACACACACACACACACACACACATGAACAAATACTCCAGCCGACACAAATAGCATTCGCACACCGACAGAGCCTTAAATCCAGGCCTTTATAAAATTACAGACCACTTTAAACCTTTATTGAGTGACAGTGAGCAATTTAGCTTTTCTAATGTCACTGGAGAACATCACACAGAGACATTACAGGAAGGGCTTTTAGGCACCCAGTAGGAAAGCGGCAGTGAG
Organism: Betta splendens; assembly: GCF_900634795.4. Taxonomy (NCBI): domain Eukaryota; kingdom Metazoa; phylum Chordata; class Actinopteri; order Anabantiformes; family Osphronemidae; genus Betta; species Betta splendens. Next base: position 22,429,615 of record NC_040889.2, read on the forward strand.
TCGTGGCTTTAATGATTCTGGTCTGGTGTTGCAAGGCAGCTTCAGGATCTCCAAAATAATTGCGGGAAGTACTGTAAAGTATTCGCCGGGCAGCCTTAACCTTATGCAAATGGGCTGTGATGGAGTTCAGCAAAGAGTGAGCCAGATCAAATGGAGATCTGAGGGAAGTGGATGAGAGCGCGACGGTCGGGGCGCCCGGCGCAGGAAGCACTGCAGGAGATGTTGGCTAATGAAGTTATGGAAGGCTTGTGAATGGATAGGGTTCTATACGTGGCTTCACTCAGTAGGGCTGTAACATACAGTAATACTATGCATGTGTCCGGTCTAGGCTGTTTGAATCAACGTGAGCAGCTCCATAAGTTTAGCTCTGCATGAGACATTAGTCAACAGGAGGCGTTGACCTTGGCCTCTGCTGCACACAGCAAACACATGCTTTTACACAGCGGCAGCAAAACCTGAGATTCCTCACGGATCTGTTACCAGTGCGTGTGTATGTGTGTGTGTGTGTGTGTGTGTGTGTGTGTGTGTGTGTGTGTGTGTGTGTGTGTGTGTGTGTGTGTGTATGAGTCTGTCAAAGACATGCATTCAGTCTGCCTGAGCAGGCCCAGTGTGTAGCCGTCTCCCTCACAAGGCTGCTAAACACACACACACACACACACACACACACACACACACACACACACACACACACACACACACACACACACACACACACACACACACACACACACACACACATACCAGGCTGCTCTGTGATCGGGTCTGATGACCTAAGGCACAACAAAGGGCCTTTCAGCGGCAGCCATCATTTGCCCCTTTGCTTATTAACTCCCACAGGAAGTTGTTAAGGGCAGCATTCCATCCTGGCAGGTCAGCGGCAGCTGGAAAGGTTCCTCAAACCAGGAAGCCATCAGGTGCACATTAACAACATGTTGCCAAGTGCTCCTTCTTTTTCATCTTACTTCTTGTTGCCGTAGCAGGAAAACTGCACACATTAAAGAATCGTCTTGTTTTTTTTTCCTTCTGGTGTAAAACCGTGTTTCAACTTTTGATGTTGAGCTTTTGAAACCGATGCTTTTGTACAAGAAAACTTGTGAAACGCCTTTTCATTGAAGGCGGTGGTTGCTTTTTAACTCCCTGCATCAAAGTTTAAACTAATTTGTTTGGAAATGACAAAGTGAACTGGATTCAGAGCCTTTTAAACGACACAGCTCATCAATTTGCATCTTTTCCAGGACTTCAGAGCCGGTCGGAGCGCGAACGACTAGGTTGATCTTCTATTAATGGACATACAGTAAATATAAAACCTTCAGCCATAAATATACTACGTTTAGTGATGTGTGAATAAAAATAATATCCCGCCGTTTAAAGGGAGAAACGCTACAGTACAAACGACTCCCTCCGAGTGTTGTTGCTGCTGTCGCCTCTACTCCACGTTTCCTCCTGTTCTCCAAAGCAGCTGTCGGCGGAGAACAGGAGTTGACTGCGCGTTAGGTTTGCGCTTGTACTGACTGACAGCGCTTGTTTCGGGGGGCGTGTCGGACGCGGTGGCACCCAGCTGTGATGGGCTCCGCTGCCAAACACTGAGGCGGGCGATCACACGCGCTCCGGCCGACGGCCTGCGCGGCCTCTGATTGGTCGGAACGAACCGCGGCCTCGCCGGCGCTGAACGCGGAGCAGCCGATAAACATTCCCGCCATAAATTTCCCGTTTTCCCCCCGTTTATCGCCCGGCCGCGCGCTCCGCCGTTTGTCAAACCCGTGGCCGCGTGGAATAAACCCGTGGTGAATTATGGCCACAGTGGAGGCGGGGCCTCCGCGTTCACTTGACGCAGTCGCAGGCACGTCTGGCCCAATGAATGCGAGCGTCCGTCTCCTGCCTGAATCCTCCTCAGGAGAGAGCGTTTGCTGTAGTAAAAGCTGATGTCAGGCCCGATACACAAATGGCAGCATGGAAACCTCACCCGGCACTGTCCCATTTTGCAGCTCGCCGCACGCAGGTGCCGCTCTCCACGCTTCCAGCCCAGAATGGTGTCATTTAGACAGCGAGCGGCGCTGAGGAGCCCGCGTGTGTCCACAGCGGAGGCTGTGGCTGCAAACGGTAATAAAAGCACTGTACTTGAAGGCCGCAGCCAAATCGCTGTACAATCTACGACTCGTAGAAACACACTGGGCTCTGTGATCGGTAACACGTCCTAGACGTCAACACGAGATGTTTGTTCATGACACGACCTTCATTTTGTTTTAGCGTGTTCACTTTGAACTTCAGGTATGTGCTGGTTGCTATGGGCCGTTTTGATGCTATTGTGCCGTCCTGCTGAAGCAGAATATACTGTGTCGTACTTCTAACTGTGATATAACCTGACTTGATTTCCTTCGTATCTTGAGCCCGGCCGAAGCCAAATTCCTATTAACTCTGGGCAATATGGCCGCCCAGCACTGAATCTTGTTAGATGACAGCGAATGAGAGATACAGTTTTCTGATTCTCAGAGAAATGGCTTTGGACAGGAACAGTGGTTCTCGATCTCCAATTCCCCCCGGGGTGCGTTAAGTTTTTGTTCCAGCTTATCCCTCCATCTAGTCGACTCAATTGCGCTGTTCAGTGAACAGTGAAATGGACTTAGCAGCTCCTCAGCACTGTCAGGTGTGTTTGTTCTCTGAAATAAATGAACAGATGGCTCACGAACCAGCCTAGAAAGCGAGCGTGTTTGTTGCACGCGTGGAAATCTGAACCCGTGTGTGTGTGTGTGTGTGTGTGTGTGTGTGTGTGTGTGTGTGTGTGTGTGTGTGTGTGTGTGTGTAGGCCGGTTTTGGCTAAGCTTTAGGTTCTGGTCTGGCACAGAGGGGAGAATTGAACATGGGGATGAAAAGAGACGTGCGTCTAAAGAAGCCGACAAAGTAGATTTAAGAAGTTTAGGCAGGAGATGAAGAGGGGAGAAATAAAGATGAATCAATAGCACGGTTTCCGGGTTAATCTGTAAGTATATGAACAAAGGACACTGAAATGGACCATAAGTGTCTAAAAGCACGTGTGCGGTGAGGGAACCACAGCAGGAGGCGGTGAGAGCGGCCGGCGGCGCGGAAGCTGCGCTGACATGAAGCGCAGGTGACCCAAAGCCCGGGTTTAATTAGCATGCGCACGTTCCCGCTGCCTCACCTTTCCATCGTCTGTCTCCAGGCTCAGGTTCATTACGTTAACCCCTCGCTCGCCCGCCCGGCCTCCTAATCGCTGCCTGCCTCGCCCCCGTCCCGCTCTCTCTCTCTCTCTCTCTCTCTCTCTCTCTCTCTCTCTCTCTCTCCTCCGCCGTCGCTCTTATTTGCCTCCTGATGTGATTTTTCTCGCCTCGTCTCCCCACCAGCGTTGTGGTTGTGTGGCAGATAATGCTCAGTCCATCGGGCAGTTGGGGTATTTATGGGATCTGTAATCGAAGCTTAGAGAAGCAAGCGTTGTCAGCTACAGGTGGAACCCGCTCACCCTGTGCTCATTAATTAAGCTCAAGTGGCCGTAAATAACACATCCATCCAGTAAATGTCCCTTAAAATAAGGCTGAACCCTCTTTCTGTGCTCTGAGGTCTAATTAGGTCCCAATAAAAGCGTTTCTGGGTGGACGAGGGCCCGGGCCTGTGTTCTCCTCCTCCTCTCGCTCGATGGGAGTCTCTTTGTTGGGTAAACGCCGGCTCATCCCAGGCTGTTTGTTGAGCAGCATCTCGTTTTCCATCTCATCGCAGACATCAAACGCGCGGGAACCCGCCGGGAGTCGGCACTAAAAACCCTAACAAGGTGCAGCGAGGGGGGGAGTGGGGGAGGGGGGGGGGGGGGGTAAACATGGCTCCCTGCGCGTGTGCCGTTCTTCACCGAGGCAGCGTCGGGATCTCACGCGTCTGCGTCGCGCTGATCCCAGATCAGTGCTTTTACTCAACGGCAGCGGTGCTACTTCCTCTTCCTCGTTTTTTTTTTTCATTTCCCCGCGACGCTTTGTTCTCCCAACTTCTCATTACCGTCCGCACTCAAAGAACGGCGGCAGCAACCACAGCTCTTTGAGTTAGAGCGATGATATTTCATTGGTGAGCTGCTGATCTGCGGTCGTTTTGGACTCGCGTTCCCATGTTTTTCACTTTACAGTGAACATGAAAAAATGATCAGTCTGTTGGTGCCTTTTATTCAATTCAGTCAAATTAAACATATGGGCCAAAAATGAATAAAAGTAATATTTTAAAGACCGACTTCACTTTGAGTCCTGTGATTCTTGATTAGATGTTCACTCTTCGCCGTTTAGACTACTTTTCCCCGGTATCCATGGCAACATGTTTTATTCACATTGTCTCTTCCCAGCGATGTAATTCCCCTTTCTCTCTCTATTACTATTCAACTCCCCATCAGTTCAATAGACTTTCAGGAGACTTGGGCTCAAATTGACGGCTGCTTTATTGGCACGGCACGAGCTGCGCCGAGGCGGACGCCGACGGCCGCGTGGTTATTAGAGAACAATAATAATCCAAACGCCGCCGATTTGGGTATTTACCAGCTTCTTTTCCACTAATGTGTCAAACGTTTTCGCAGAATTACTCGCTGAATCTCCACTTGACGTGAATGGACTTTTTGTTCCCTGCAGGACGGACTCGACGCTGCCGATGTTGCGCTCGCTCTGTCAGAGTGAATAACGCGTCTGTGCCTCTCGCTCTCGCGGCGTCGTCACAAACGATCCTTTTCCCCGTCGACGCGGTGAAAACGTGCGCAGCTGTGTTTGCGTGGAGCTCGGTCCGTTGAAATGAGCTGTGTTCATTTAGCATTTTCCCCGTTAAACTGTCTGTCTTCAGGCACAACTCGTCCCTAACACCGCTGAGACGTTGTACTTTATCCTTTCTTCATTCATTTTCATTCACAGAGGTAAAATAATCTGCATCACCAGAAGCGTGAAGTCATTTTACTCTGATTTGAACTTTGGGCAGGATTTATTCAGGTTTCCACTTGTTTTTGCACGTCTCCCTTTGTCTGGTAATTGGAAGCGATCAGTCCTTATCTCCCTTCGTCTTTCTCCGCTTTGCCTCTGGATGTGATCGGCCTCGCTGTCTCATCCTCTCCCATCGGTGCCCCCCGTCTCCTCCCCCGTTCTGCTCTGGCGTCCGTGGGGCCGGAGGGTGCATTTACTCAGAGGGACTGGAAACGGAGCAGCCTGCTCCAAACTGGTGGCTCGTGAAGCTGCGGGAGCCGATCCAGTCCGGCGCCCGACGCCGCGTCGTCCGTGTAGAACGCTGACTCCGAGCGCTCCCCGCGTCATTATTCAGGAGATCACAATGAGCGAGGCCGCCTGAATATCACAATATCCAGTGTCATCTTTTTTTTACCGCGTAATAATGTTTCACATTCCAGCGTTCATGAATACACGCCGGCACAACAGTCATATTGTGACATATTGTGACCACCACCCCCCCAGACACACACACACACACACACACACACACACACACACACACACACACACACACACACACACACACACACACACACACACACACACACACGTTTGTCAGATGCGCACTGCAGTAATTAGGTCTTTCAGGTTATGATAATGTTTGGCTGTTTTCTGGTACATCTGCTCAGTGGCGCACACACTGTCATTAATCACACCAGTCCAGATCACATGCTAAATCTGCCACGGCCTCTGAGTGAGTGTGTGTGTGTGTGTGTGTGTGTGTGTGTGTGTGTGTGTGTGTGTGTGTGTGTGTGTGTGTGTGTGTGTGTGTGTGTGTGTGTGTGTGTGTGTGTGTACAGTGCATGCCTCATTTGGCAGTGTATGTTTTTGTCTTTGTTCTGCCATTGATGAGTGAGAGCGTCCGCCATCGTCTTTAGTTCCGCGCGTTCCTTCTTTCTGTCTTTTACTCAGTTTGTCTCTTCTGGTGTTGGTCAGGAAGCCACTAATGATTCATATGATATAAATTACAGCTCGGAGAATGAAGCCTCTCCATGTGATGTCGTAAAGCAAAGTCCTAGTCGTGCTGCAGCAGAACGTGGTGTTTGCGTTTCTTGAGAACCGTCTCTGCTTCAACGTTCTTGGATCATGAGCCTCAGACAGATGCTGTCACAGTGTTTCACAGCTGCGTGGTATAATTTTTCACTCCTCGCTGTCTTCATCGTTTTATTCTACAGATAATATTCTAACCTCTGAGAGATCTTTTGCAGATAATTACCCTACGGATAAAGGGACCTTTTTTTGTTGCCTCAGCTTTGGTTACAGTATCACTCGTCTTCTTTCAGTGCCTGCAGTGAAGATGAGAGGCCACACAGAGGCCACTGGACACCTTTAGTCACTCAGAATCTGCTGTTGGCTCTTATTTGGGGTCTTTGAGGATCCTAAACCACTTATTCTTATAAAAAAATACTTTCTCTAGAAGGAAACAGTCATCAGAAAGATGTTTTTAAAGAGAAGATATGACATATTACATTACCTATTAAAAAGGAAATAAGTCGTCACTGATAACTCAGGTTAGAAATAGTTTCTTTTAAAACACGTCTTCAACTCACTCCTAAAGTAGGAAGTTTAGAACTTGTTGGATGGAACTCAATCACAGCACGTCTGCATTTATTACCAATTCTCAAGCGCATTTGCTTCGTAACCAAACCAACGGTGTTGTTTTTCTTTGAGGTTTCAGACTCTGTTCTCCAGTGAGTCATTAGTATTGTCTGTGCACGGGAACAGTTGGTGCACAGCTCACATTAGCGTCCAGGCGCGTGCACAGATCAATGGCCGTGGAAAACAGCGAAGTAGAAGAAGAACCTCTGAGGAGTCGGGATCACATAGCTTCACTTTTTTCCTGAGCTCCATTTTCATTGTTCTCCTTCTCAAACTCTCATTGTTTTTCTCCTTGATCTTACACTGAATATGTGGCTGATGATGTCGCCTATGAAACATGTCTCAGGTGTGAATGAATGGCACGAAGGCCTTTTATCCTCCTGGCGTCGATGCTTTTCTGCTTGTGTGAGTGGTGGACAGGGACGGACTGAGACGTTATCTTGTTAAAATGACCCCAGACTGAGGCTGAGAAGCTCTTTCAGCGCGTCGCCGCCCCGTGACGGCGACACCGTGAGACGCCTGATGGAACAAGAACGAGTCTTTGTTGTGCATCTGGAAGAAAGTAATCTAAGTCCAATTACAGCCGAACGGCGCGATAATCCCTGAGTGGATCAGTTTTACGTGTCATTACCTGTGCACAACAGAAGCCATCCTGTAAATGCAGAAGCTGGTGCTCGACTCGCTGCGGAGGAAAAGGGCTTTCGCTGCCACAAAAACCCCTTTTCCCCGTGAAACGACGGAACCGCGGCAAACGACGCGACTTCCTGTTTGTGCCGTGCGGTCGTTTCTGGTCTGAATGTCAGAACTCCTCCTGAGCTGCAACGACCTAAAAGCCCGTTAACGTGATTGGACTCGGCTTGTTTAAACGCATTTCTTTCTCCTGCACTAAGGCTGCCGTTGATGCTGCTCGGGACATTTCCACGCGTTGAATTGATTTAATATTGGTCAGAACACGCGTGTTGCCACATGCCGGGTTCCTGAGAACAACAGCGGCTCACTCAGCTGTAGTCCATTACCTCTGAGCTTACGAGGCTGGAACACTTAGGCCCATTCATCAGCTCTCTGACAGGGCAGCCCACTGCAAACAGATTCAGTCATGCAGTGGATTCTCCCCGTTAGACCCTCGCAGCATTTCAACTCCTGACCCCGGCGTCCACCTGCATGAGGCCCTTTCATCTAACAGCACATCTCCTTTATGGCGCTCACACTGACACACACACACACACACGTATACAGATAAACACGCACTTAAAAGCCTCATCACCTTTGACCTCGTGACCCCAGTTAACTAACTAACCTCTTGTTATTTCCCCTGCTCACTGCACCTCTTTGTGTGGGGCCTGACTGAGGAGACCCAGTCATGCAGCACTGGGAGGCCTGGGGCAACTTCACCTTCCAGTCTATCAACATGTCCATACGTCTCTGTTAGAGACAGATCTGCAGATAAGCGGTGACTCTGTCACTTCTTCTCATGAGGATTTGAACTTTTGCCCTTTGACTTAAATGGGGCCAGTTCTAAGCTTCTTTTAATATTAAGACCCATTCGGTTTTTCATTTGAACTTGATCTTGCTGCGTGTGGAGTGTATGTGTTGACATATCATCATATGTACAGTACAAAGAGTACGTTCAGGCCCTTTTTTTATTACTCATAGCACAGAGACCCTCAATGCTATGACTGGACACTGAACCCAAACACTTCCTGTTTAACATCACCTATTAAGACCTGAGGCTTTTTGAGGTTTCTGTTTCTGTGCTGCATGCGAACACAGGCACAGAGAAGGTTACTGATGCTTACACTTCGCTCTGAACCTCATATGAACTTCATACCTTTCTGCAGAATGCTTTGATTTGTTTTTCTCACCAGCCAATTAATTAGTTAGTAAATGGATAATTAACCGCTCAGTGACTCTGTGCATTAAATGGAAATAAAGTGCGTTTCAGCAAAGCTCTACATGGAAACAAATCTTACAATTGAATTGCTCAGGTGTGAACTAGAACGTTTCCGCTGCAGCAGCAGTTCAGACGCTAATTAATGGACGAATGTCTTCACTTTAACCTTTTTATCCTTTGATTTAATGACCCTCTATCAGGGAGACGTCTCCTGTATAATGTGGGGTAGGTGGGGTTTGTGGGGTAGCATCGTTTTAGCTAGTTTCACCTAATTCAAACTGAAATGGGAGAGCGAGAACCTCGGCCTCGTGTAACTGCTAATTACTGTCGGGTTAAGAAGAGTTGTCCTGGAGTCACTCTGCTCTTCCCTTCATGCTTAAAATCTTAAAAAGTGCTTTGATGGACATTCTTTTTATTAATATTTCACTCTCGCAGGATTTTTGGAGAGATTTCTTCATATTAACTGGGGAAAAAAAGCCTTTGCCATAGTTATGCTCTCATCAAACTTTGATCTGTTTGGGTTCAAAAGGAAATCACAGACGGCATCCGCCACCGAACGCCACTGCTAGTTCTGACAAGTGGGAATCCAACGGAGCCTCAACCCCTTTTTTAAGCGCGGCCCTTTTTACTCGTGCTTGAAAAACAAAAAGAGACATGGCTCCGATTAAAGCGAGGCTTTTTCCTTTTCTCTTCAAGGCGGAGCGTCTTTACTGGCGGACGTTGCTCATTATTCCCGGTGCAGGTTGCAGCCTCGCTGCCGTTTGAGCTAGCGTAGCGCTTTCCCGGCGCTTTGAAGCGCGCTAGCCGTGCGCGTGGAGTCTCTGCGCGGCTCGAGCGCTGCATCTGGGCCACGTGTCAACACGGTTAGCGATCAACCGCCAGTCGGCGGCGCTGGAGGAAGTCGGTCAATCCTATAGCTGCATGTTTGTTCTCAAGTAGGACGCGCCGGCTTATTATACGCGTTCCCACGGCTCAGGCCTGAAACCAGTTTACACTTAAAATACATTTTTCATTTTGACGTAGACCTTCTCACCACCAGAGTCAAACTATGGCTTATGTTAAATTATGTATGGCGTTCGTGTGCATACAGCACCAGTACATTATGTGTGCACTTTGTTATTTATACCTTTTAATGTGAAAAACAATCATTCATGTCTTCTCAGTTCAACACTTACCTAGAAGATCTCGCTGTCTCCATTGTCTTGACTTTCCATCCAGAGCACATATGGAGTCAACTCGCTGGCAAGTCGGGGCCCGTCGTCTTCTTTCTAGTCAAAGTGCATTTGTGTAAAACGAGACCAAGGAGGAAAAATACTCCACTGCAATTAATGCATCAGAAAAAGATTTTTCAGTTCAACATTTAATGTGTCAGAGAGATGTTCATGGTTGTGATCTGACCCAAATGTATCACTGGCCTCAGTCCCCACTGAGCTCAGGCTGAGATGTTTGTTTCATTCAGACCCAATTAGTTTATTGTTTTTTCCTTTCATTAAGTCCCTTATAGACTTGGGATATATTTTTTCCCCGAACCCATTTAAAGCTCGTAGTGAAGTTTTTTTTTTTTTTTTAAAGCTTTGGATGAAATGAAGTAAAGCTGCTTCCCTCCCGCTGTCCCCTTTCTTTTGGGTCTCTCTCACATGCACACACAGCTCTGCTCTCGAGACACTGCACCCCTGCTCAGCAGCCGCTGCTCCAGTTCCCACAAGCTCCGGCACAGCTCATTTCAGAAAGCACTTGTGAGGGAAGCAGACCCAAGATAAAAGTTAATTAGGACCCTGGCAGCAGCGGATCAGACAAAACAACGGAGATGGTGTCAGAGGAATAACTTGACATTTTGGACTTCAGTGTTTTCTCCCTGATCCGGCTCGTACGGTTCCACGGCCGGCTTCAAGTTCCCCGCGTTGCCCCTCGATGCTCCACAAAGGCGTTAAACCAGTAGGTAACGTTTGCTGGAAGCTCGCTCATTAGCTTGCAACCGAAGCCACCGCGAGGAAGAATGCAACACTAATGAAATGTTTTCATGTTAGCTCAAGAACAAATTAACACCCAAACTTTTCTCCGTGCGCGAGACGTCCTCTGAGGAACCAAAGTCTCCAATCACGCTAAGGAGGAAGATGATTATGACAAAATGGGGGAATTGATGGATAACAAGACGGGGGGAGCTCAGTGGTAAAGGGTTGGTGATCAAATAGAGAAATGGGTAACAGCATTAGGGAGAGAACACCAGCATAGTCAGTAATAAGGTCAGAGGCAGTGGCCCCTGACAAAACCCCTTGAGCTTCTATTTAGAGTGACCTGAGGAGGGAGGAGGCTAGTGAGGTGGGGAAAAATAGATTCAAATGAGGTAAAGAAGGGCATGGGGAGCAAAACTGGGAGAAGGAGGTTAGTGGGAGGCGGCAGCGAGACGGCTGCCAGAGAGCAAAGCGAGCGAGGCGAAGTGCCCAAAAGGAGCAAACACGGGTGGAGGCGAGAAATGGGGGAAGAAGATGAAAGCGGGAAGCGTGGAGAGACGCCAGAGCGAGAAGGAGGCGAGAACGGACGGCGCGAGGAGAGGAGAGGGAGACGGTGGGGGAGGCGCAGGGTTTGGCTGAGCAGGGGGAGAGGAAGCAAGTGAGGAGGGGACGGATAAGGAAGCGAGGGAGACAGTGAGCCTCCAGATGGAGAAAGGCATGAGCAGTGAAATGTCTGATCCAATTTTATCTTCAGCTCTGAATAAAATAGCCAAAATATGGGAAAATCTTCAAATGAAATAAGCCTATAAGCTGTTCTTTATCATTTGAGTTTAGGCCATCGTCATTATATTCTGTGTGTGTGTGTGTGTGTGTGTGTGTGTGTGTATGTGTACATAGTGTTTGTGTGAGTGCACCAGTTTCCACATAATCTACAGGACTGGGCTGAGCATGGTGTTTTAATTCTTTCTGGGGGAAACAGCGGGAGCGATGCATCGAGGAGGTATCAGAGATGGAGGGAGCTGCATCCAGAGTCTCCTATGAGCGTTTTCATCACAGCGAGGGCGTGAGGAGGGAGGGAGGGAGCGAGGGAGTGGGCCCTCAGAGACGTCTGTTCCTCATCGCTCTGACTCCGCTGCACGAGCTGCCAGTCGGACGTTGGAGTGCACATGATGTAACGGCGGCAGCAGGATTATTTATTCAATAGCTTGGTTGTTTGCGTCTGCATTTATGTATCTGGATGCTCTCTGTACATGAATCATTCAGTAGCCAGCGCCGACTCCTTAGGTCAAAGTATGTTAACCAGTCAGACCAAGATCTGTGACTTTTAATGGGAGGGTGACATGGGGGAGTCACCGAAACAAGGATGCGTCCACGTGACCTGTTCCACTTTGGGTGGAAGGTGAGATCAGCAAAAGAAGAATCCCAGACAGAGCACAACTACAACGATCAGGACAGGAGGATGCACAGGCCAAGCGGAGCAACCGGTGCAAACACTTTGACACTTTAGAGTTTTTCCTAACTTTGAAATTTGGTAGTTCCAACTGTCTGCAGGCTGAACAACAAGACTTGCAGACATGGGTATAGTTTCCTGAAGCAGCCTGTGACTGGCGCAGCTGTCTGATGGGATGAGACCAGTGATGTAACTGGCTGGGGGGGGGGGGGTATTGATCACCACGCCCTGAGAAAAACCTTCAAAAGCTGAAATACCAAGTGCTCGACTCGGGGGTGGATGTTAGACGCGTTGCTGTGAAAGTGGCCGAACGCGAGCGGTTGATGCAGAAGAGCAGGCGATGCAGCGCAGTGCGAGCACGCGCAGCCAGTCACACTATCAGCCGTCAGCCGCCCAGAGAAAACATTATCCTCCGCGCAGCCCTTCGCCGGCCAGCGCTTTCATATTCTAATGCGGCAGCCCTGCGCTGGATGCTCGCATTAATAGCGATGCTGAGCTGTGATAGTGGAACATGAATGAAAGCGAAGCCTCGCGTCTCCCTCAGGCCGGGGATGAGGGAGACAGAATCCATCTGGAAGATAACATTACACAGCAACTCGCGCAAGTTTGTACCCCCACAAGCTTACATAAGACTATGCATATGAATGAGCTGCTCCATCTGCATGCGGATGCGTGCGGTGCTCTTAAGTCAGTGTGTGTAATGCGAAATGAGACTTAAAGAGCCGATAAGGCAGAGGCGTTCTCTCTGTGTGTGTGGCTGCTGCTTGTTTTCGCTCTCATTATAGTTTTACTACTAATATTGCTGCATTATTCAGTTTCATACAGACTCTGTGATTAAACGGTTTTGGGGGATTCTTGTGATGATTAGAAAACTGGGATCAGTTGATGTTGTAAAACTGTTTCTTTGCAAAACGACACGACTCAGTTGTGGGAAATGCTACGGTTCCAAATAGCTCTGTGTTGGCGGGACGTCTGATGGCGCCGGGCTTTTAGCTCGCGTGACTAACGCGAGGTGCTGCGGAGGGAGACGACCGTCACAGGTTGCCATGCGAGTGACCTAGTTCAAAAGGAGCAGGTGGAATTTAAAGCCACAGCCGAGCCGAGCGCTGGGACTGTGATCTGCCCCTCGTCCAGCAGCTGATCGCATGGCCCCCGTGCGAGGCTGGGGGTGAGGCTGGGGGTGAGGCTGGGGGTGAGGCTGGGGGTGAGGCTGGGGTTGAGGCTGGGGTTGAGGCTGTGGGTTGGAGTTGGGGGTGAGGCTGGGGGTGGGGCTGGGGGTGAGGCTGGGGTTGAGGCTGGGGTTGAGGCTGTGGGTTGGAGTTGGGGGTGAGGCTGGGGGTGAGGCTGGGGTTGAGGCTGTGGGTTGGAGTTGGGGGTGAGGCTGGGGTTGGGGGTGAGGCTGGGGTTGGAGTTGGGGGTGAGGCTGGGGTTGGAGTTGGGGGTTGGAGTTGGGGGTGAAGCTGGGGTTGGGGGTGAGGCTGGGGTTGGAGTTGGGGGTGAGGCTGGGGTTGGGGGTGGGGCTGGGGGTGAGGCTGTGGGTTGGAGTTGGAGGTGAAGCTGGGGGTGAGGCTAGGGGTGAGGCTGGGGTGAGGCTGGGGGTGAGGGAGTGGGATACACTGTAAATCCCACCGCGGACCGTCCTGCGCTGTCCATCGAGCTGTAGCCGTTACACCTAAGCTGACGTGCGCTGCAGAAACTGGAGATAAGCGCCGGCTTAAGAGCCATTTCAGGACAAACGAGGCGTGCTCGCTCCCCGGTTCCTCGTGTGGAGCTCTGTGCACCGCTCCCCACCGTGCCCCCCTCTGTTTGAGCTGTGGACGGAAGAAGTGAAATAGAAATACGGGGATGTGGCGAACGAGAGCGAGGCTGTGAAATAATTCAGAAAGTCACAACAGATGCAGCAGTTGTCATGCAGACACACACACACACACACGTACACACACACACACATACACACGTACACACACACGCATACACACGTACACATACACACACGTACACACACACACACACACACACACACACACACACACACACACACACACACACACACACACGGCCCAGCGAAGTCTCAAATCTGTGAGCTCGTCGCCGTGCTTGGCAGAGGCCGCTATGCAAAACAGTACTGAGGGCTCCGTACCTGCAGACGCCCACGCGTCAGCTGCTCTATGCGCCGTTAAAATGCGTCCCCGTCTGATATATATATAAACGTATGATACGTGTGTCCGATCGTGCCTCAGTGTTTATGCCTCCAGTTCACATCTACGATGCCATTACTTTGATTTCTTCGCTCCGCTTTTAATCCTTTTAATAGCTGTTTGTATCAGGAGCTTTTTTTAACCTCACAGTCTAAAACGTATCAATGAGATTGTGATCCTCGTAGTTAACGTGGGTTTGGAGCAAAATAGGTTTTGTTGAATCCTAGACTCATTAGCATTATTAATTGGAGCCAATAGCAACGGGCGCTCCACTGCAAATGCTTTAATCATCAAAATCTCTGTTGCTTCTGCAGTTTGTAGCAACACAACTTTTAGTGTGTGTTAGTGCGTCTATCTCTGCATCTTTATTTCAGTGTCGGTACTGGTTTACAGTGGTCTTCACCTCTGGACCACCAGGAAACCGAAATGTATTCTTTTCATTCTGCACATTCGAGCCTGTCTACTGTACTTCTAACCAGGTCCAGCTGCGGCCCGACGGTCACCCCTCTGCAGACAGGGTCGTAAATCTAGCTCCAGGCTTTAGCCGGGCCCTAATGTCACACACGATGAAAGTCAGGGGACGCCAGCCAGCTGTCACCGTGGGCTCCCATATTGAGATGCTTTAGCTTTCAAGTACTCTCTCCTGTTATGAATGGCCCAGTACAGCCCTGAAAGCCTGGTGGATACATAATTGGCTATGACAAGCAGCTTGCACCACATCACTCCTGTCATCGAATAGTCGTGCTTGGACAACCTGCCTTTGAGAGAGAGAGAGAGAGAGTCTCCCACGGAAAATAATGCAGATGTTTTCAAATCTGAGCTAAACAGCCCAGTGTGATGCAGCTTCATCCTGTGTAACGTCAGAGTCTCGGCTCAAAGCTGATCTAAGACTCAAACCAAGACCTCTAAGCAACAACGGGCATGAGCGTTTTGGAAGAGAATAAACTGCTGCGGGGTCGATAAACCTCATGCATTATTTTATTTTTGTGCCTACTTTCCTTTTGTCTAATTTTTTTTATTTGAATATATGTAAATGTATTTGATCCTTGGGGACAAAAGCAGTAGGGCGATTAAGTTCTCCTGCTTCAAATGTCCAAACGTGTCTTGAATAATGTGGCTTTTATCAGCGTTAAGGCCCTGATTAGGTTTCAGAAGGATGCAGATGACGCGTGGACGCCCCAGTGTCTCGTTTCCAGAGGATGTGTCACTGCAGCGTAGGGTGTTTAATTCCCGTCCCGGAGTTCAACGCACTTTAAATCTCCCCTTTCTAAACAGAGCGGACTGTGATGAAGGGCAGGGGATAGTTTATGATGCCTCCTCCCACATACGTTTACAGCCGTCATCTGAACCACTTCGTATGTGAAACGCTGAAGTACGTCTTGAAAGCCGACGCGACAGAATGTCTGAGGGAAGGTTATCTGAACAATGATCGGTCTGTTGTCCTCACAGCATAAAACAAAGCACAGACAAGTCAGTGCTGTTTCAAAAAGGTCATTTCTACTGTAGATGTGCATGATGTAAACAATGAGCTCTGTCTGTATTTATGAATGGGAATAGTGCAGCTTCAGATGTCCTCAGATCTCCTCATATTACCCACATGTACATGTATGACTGTGGTTAAGGCAAGAAGAGCTGAATAATGGATGCGCAACACTTAGAAATGTTAAGCTCTGTTCCCAAGGGGGGAAATCATTTAAGTGATAAGAATAAAATCCAGTGGTTATGTCATAAAAGCAGCAAAGTCATATAATGATGAAACGTACAGACAGAACTGAGCTGAAAGCTGTGCTAAGTGATGCTAGTGCCCTTCTTTACCCACTGCGTGCGTGCGTGCGTGCGTGCACGTAGGGTTTGCCCGTGTGCTTCCTGTTTGTGTGTCTGCATGTGTGAGTATTGAATGTACTTCCAGTGCAGCGATGGCCTCCACTGTCCCATCATCACTCGGCTTCTTCATGAATACCTCAATAAAGGTTTTCTATCTTGGGTGATATAACAGTAATGAATAATGCTGTGTGTCTGTGTGTGTGTCTGTTGAGTATTAGTAATGTTGATGTAACTTACAGACTTATTTAATCCACCTTCCAGCTTTGCTTAGTCACTTGTCTGGGGTGTGGGTGAGTAAAGGGGTATCACACCGTGTTTGTGTGCCTATTTATGGTCCATCCATGTGTGTGTGTGTGTGTGTGTGTGTGTGTGTGTGTGTGTGTGTGTGTGTGTGTGTGTGTGTGTGTGTGTGTGTGCGCGCGCGCCTGTTTCTGGGTATGCATGTTTTTGCAGCTGCTGCTGATTGAAACTAGCAGATAAGAGTCTAAGACGTATGACCTCATGATTTCCACGGCTACTGCACTGATACACATCACAGCCCACTTACTGAGAACACAACCCGTAACACACACACACACACACACACACACACACACACACACACACACGCACACACACACAGACACACACACACACACACACACACACACACACACACACACACACACACACACACACACACACACACACGCTGTTTTGACCCTATATGGCTCGGTTTGACTTGCTGCAGGTCAGAGACGTTGTTGACTACTGTACCTCCGGCTTCCTCGAGAAACCATTCGTGGGGGTTTTAAAGATGACGATCAGACTTGATCATATCGACTGGCCATATTTGATGACTGTGGTGGAAATTTTCCATAAAGAAGTAGATAAGTTGTCCTTTTGTGCGATTTATTGAAATAATAAAGAAAATAAAAATAATGGGGAAAGCAAATAAAAAGCATGGATGTTGATCGTGCACATCAACAAACCAAAAACCAGCTGGGGAGATCAGTGCACACACCACGAAGGTGTGATGCAAAGAGCCCACGATCCTCAAGTTGCTTCTGCCTTTTAGCTTCTCTGTCCGACTAGGGTGGAATGTCTTTCTAACCCAATCAAATTACATGCACCATCTCCTCCCTGTCGCAGTGTGTGTGAAGATTTTTACTTTCTCACACCTGCATTGCTGACGTCCAACTATCTGTGAGAAAGGAGCACCAAGTCTCAACAGACAGAGACACAACTCCCCGACCTTGGGTTTGGGAGCTAGAGTTGAGAGTCTATCAGGCAGAGACAACCATTGAACAATCTAGGTGAAATGTCAAATGCATACAGTAAGACAAAACATAAGATATTAATTGCAGAACATAAGTCATAACTCGTATAATAACTGCATAGAAATGCATAGAAATAAGGAAGAGACATAGAAATAAGGAAGAGACAATTTTTGCCATAACAATGACATCATTCTTAGCAGATGTTTATTGAGTGGGTTTCTAGGTTTTCTGATCTACAAGCATGAGCAGGCGAGGAAAGTTGTCCGTGGTACATATTTACTGCACACTGTAAATCGAACCTGGACGTCGTTCTGCTTTATCCATTCATTATTAATGGCAGCATTCAGGCAAGACTTTTATGGGGTGGGCTGTTAGGACCCCTAATTCACCCTGTCAGGACGTTGGAAGCAGAGGGTGCGGTTAAGGAGGGGGGGACTAGAGGCAGCAAAAAGCCCTAAGAAAACAGAGCAGATGATGAAAAGAGTGATGGAGCAGAGAGGAGGCAGCGGTGAAGCGCAGGAGAGGAGCATTTTTAAACAAAGCTCCTCTTCATGGAGAAATCTCTCTCCGGTGACGTCCACCCACCGTCTCTTCCGCTATCGCGTTTCTGGTGTCAGTCAATAATTCATAGCTGTCGCTCCAGAGCGGTGGACCCCCCTCGGCTCTGCGGATGACGGATGAGGGTGTGAGTGGGTGTTGGGCCACAGAGGAGAGCGTCGGCTGGAGCGTCGGACGGGTGCGAGGCGACGCGGCGGAGGACGGGAGGCGCGCGAGGGCGGAGGGAGGGCGGAGGGGAGTCGTATTTCCCACTGATAATGAAATTATGCAGTGCAAATGTCTCCCCATTTTCATGCTCTCAGAGAACTAATTACAGAACTAACAGAGGAAATGTCAGCGCTACGACATCAAAGTACTCATTTATTCCCCAGCGGCGTGTTGACGCTTTACCAAAGTTGTCCCGTAACGAGGACGCACGCGCCTTTGTGTCCACCGTACGAGTTCACGTGTGACTGCGAGGCCGAAGGGGTGAGCTTTAAAGGTGTTTGTCAGAAAAAGCTGTGTGTTCATCCCCCCCCCCCCGTGAGTCACGGCTCTGCAGGAGAGGCCCCGCGCGCCCGTGCACAGGTCTAGACGGTCTTAATGAAACTGGAGGATGATTGAGCGGAAGCAAATTACTAGTTAGGCGAAGTCGCGCGAGTGTGTCGATGGGAGAAAGGGGAAAGAAAGGCCTCCCCTCCCCCTCCCCCTCCCCCTCCCACCCGCTCTTGTAATCCTCTGTGTTTTGGTGACCTTGGCAACCTGGTGACAAAACAGCGGTGGTGTTTCTTTGATTGGGGCCACAGGTGGGTGGGAAGTTTGGACAGGCTGAAAAGACGGCGGAGGCGGAGGAGGAGGACGGAGCTGCTGATGCTCATGCCCTCGGGGTTTGCCCACTTTCTGTCTCCTCTGCCCATTGTTTCATGTGGTTACAGTCGAGGAGTCCCAGCGCAGGTTTCCTGCGGGCTGTGGTATCAGAATACAAAAACGAAACCAATAGTATTAAGCCAAGTTCTCCGCAGTTCGTGATTGATTTTTGAAAGTAACCGTTTGGGAAATCAAAGCGTGGAGCTGCTCAAATCGCAGGAAAAGGCCGGCTGAAACGTCCGACGCTAGGAATCCAGCCGATCACCCCAGAGCCAGATTGTTGCTCCTGCAGGAAATGAGTCACCGCCATCCTCGAATCGCACGTCGAATCGCAGCCCATCTGGCGCGAAGTCGGTCTAAAATTAGCCAGACGTGATCAATTCGGGGCCGATCTCCATCTGCGAAACCCCGTGAAGGACGGTTCCTCCCGGCGACTGGCTCCTCCTATCTGTTCATCTTAATGTCCGCCCGTTCCAATGTGTTCGCTCCCTTTATCTCCAGCTTCGTAACAACGTCTGGAGCCTTTTCCTGATTGTGGAGCGCTTTATCTCCACACTCCACAGGATGTTGGGCTACGTGCTAAATGTTGGTCTCCACAACCAGGTGATGACTAAAGGTGCATTTCGCGGTCGAGTCATGTCAAACATGGCCCGTCTAATTGAAACAGCAGCGTCCAGGACACTCACTCGGTTCACATCAGTAATGAATGATTGAAAGAATCCGTTCCACAAAGACAGTCGATGAAGCCGATTGAGCCGGAAACAGTGGCGACTGCCCGCTTTTAACCCTTCTCCCTTCTTCCCTCCCCACAGTGAGAGACGAAGATGACTTCCTGAGTCTCAGCGAGCTCCCGGAAACCTTCCCCTCGGACCCGCCGGAGCCGTTACCTCACTTCCTGTTCGAGCCCGAGGAGGGCTACATCGTGAAGAACAAGCCCGTGGACCTGTACTGCAAAGCCACGCCCGCCACGCAGATCTACTTCAAGTGTAACAGCGAGTGGGTCCACCAGAAGGACCACACAGTGGAGGAGAGGGTGGACGAGAACTCAGGTGAGGGAGGCTCTGACCCGCGGCACCAGGCTGATCCAGACCTCTGGACCTATGGGATATTTAATCTGCCCATCTGGCTTTCATATGCATTTGAAATTTCACTTTCCTGTGTCTTACTTCCTCTGACTGTAAATTATTGATATGATATGGATGAGGGTGAAATTGATAGAATGTGATCCTCCAAAGTGGAGACGGATCCGATATCACCTGCAGCTGCACGCAGGTGGACCGTGTTCTCTGGACCCATGTTGGGCTGCCGTACAGGTACTGCACAACTTGTGCAGAACGTTTCTAATGTTCCTGTTCGATGCAGACAAATCACATCAGAGTTTAGTGAATCTGTGTGAGCGTCAAAATTGCCTGGATGTTCCCACGTCTGACCTTGAACCCTCAGACCTGATACGTGCACCAGATCTCTGAATCAGGCGATAGCGGTGATGAAAGCAGAAAAACAGTTAGTCGACTTTGGCACCTGCGTCCGTCTGATGCGCGTGAACCTGATGATATTTCACGTCAAGGAATATGAAATGTGGCCAATGATTTTCCCACATGGTCTCACTGGTGCACTTCAGGCGAACAGGTTAGTGTGTGTGTGTGTGTGTGTGTGTGTGTGTGTGTGTGTGTGTGTGTGTGTGTGTGTGTGTGTGTGTGTGTGTGTGTGTGTGTGTGTGTGTGTGTGTGTGCGTGTGTGTGTGCGCGCGCGCGCGCGCGTGCGTGCGTGCGTGCGTGCATGTGTGCGTTCATCGGTATGTGCACCAGCATGTTCACAGGACAGTTTAATTGGACGGCGCTGATGCGCTGGACTGCGGCCAGGCCTCCGCGCCGCCACCCGACAGCCTTGGTGTTAGTCTGGAGGCTGCGCGCTGACGAATCGTCCTGTCGCTCTGGCAGAAAGACAAAGATGTGCACGACCTGGTTTCTTAGATTAGAAGTTTTCCGTGAGCTTGACCCTCCACCTGCTTCTCAATGAGCTGGAGCCCAGAGCGAGTGATCCCACACAGGATGGACCCTTTGAATGTCTCTGATTTTCCTCTCCATATGTTCTACAAACGTCTGAGATGTTTAACATCACATCACAGCGGTGAAGATACAACATATAGACTTATTTATGTTTGTTATGGACAGGTTTGTTACTTCCTTCCCATCCTACATCCTCTAAATATTCAGTGATTGCTTTTCCTTATCTCCTCTTCTCTTCATCATCTTTTGTGTCTCTTGTTCATCGTCACTCATCTTCACGTTGATTTTACCACAATAATTATCGCCCAATCAAATTCCTGTGTATTCCCTCCTGTGGGCCACTTTCTGTCACACCGTGTGACACAGGTGATAAATAATCAGCTGCATTGTTCATTCCTGTGTTACCTGCCACACCGCGAGCTTGACACGAGCGTAACCCAGCTATTTTGCCCTGCCCTCAGGCTGACAGGCACATTCCACTAATCTACGCTAAGCATCCGTCCTCCAGGCTCCCACTCCGCTTCCTCCCCATCTCTGTGTTCATTACTGGCATCGTGTGCAGCTGCAAGTCATTTATTAATCTCCCGTCAGCTGTTCATTTGCTAGCTGCTGGATTCCAGACGCCGCGTTATTGTGGGAAAATCGGCTCCAATCAACGACCCGTGGACTCGGGCTCGGAGACTGTGAGCGACAGCGTCAGATCTGTGGGAGATCAGGATCGCTCACTCATCCGTGCAACTGAAAACAATCAGCGCATTTTGAACAACGTTAGGTCTGATTCATTTTGACGTTAGTGTTTGGTGGATGTCTTGCAGCCGTACTGTTTTATTTACTGTCCCTGTCTCTTGAAATTTCCCTCAGACCAACCGAAAACACAGTTTTGGTTTTATTTCCTTGCCTCCTGTTTTAACTTCTACTGAATGTATCCTGTATGAAGCCAACCTTAATTGACTCTAATAAAACAGGGTTGACTGCTTTTTACTTTCTGCTGCTCCCAGACAACTAAACTTTCAGGCGCACTATAATCCATACAGATGTACACATAAAAACATAATGAATAAGTAATTAGACAGGGAGAATTATGCAATACGGAGCGCTGCTGAGATTTGGAGATGTCTGAAACAGGAAAATGTTTCTGGACTAGAATATATAATGAACAAAGTTTACTGCAGCGGCACTTTTTTTACAGGTACAAGTGCATGTGTTCGTCTGAGCTGAACAGCAGGCTCCCAGCATGCTTTGCTGTTATGTAAAACAACGGGTCGTGGCGGTTTGGAGGGAGCCTGAGCGCCGTGGCTGCTTAGTTAGTCGCATTCGGAGCGACTCGCACAGACTCGCACAGACGCCCACTGTGTGCGCGCTGTTTATCTGTTTATCCGTGTGAAAAGCCAAACTCCGCGAGCTGTTTCTTGGCTTTGTTTCCTGCTGCTCCGCAGACGCAGCTAGAGGCGACGGCCCCCCATACTGCTTTTATTATCTCGGCCCTCTCGCCTCCCTCGCCGCCCCGTCCCCTCTCTCTCCTCTCCCCTTTCTCTTCTCTTTCTGTGTCTCTGCTCCACGCTGCTTCGCGCCGCACTCCAATTTCCACCGGCTGAAATCGGAGCGAGAGTGGGGGGAGATAAAGCCAGGAACCAGGGGAGAGAGGGAGGCAGGGGTTGATGGGGGGATGCTGATGGAGGGTGGCGTTGAGAGGGCTGGAAAGGCCAACAGATATCAGGGAGTCGCACTGAGGAGAAAGATGATATGGATCCTGCTGGGTTGTTTTCGTTCTCCTCCTTGTTCACTCTCACTTTATCGTTCACTTTATATTTTCCCATCTTTGCCGGAAAAGGAGCGTCGGCTTAAGTGCTGAAACACTGTTTTCCCTTTGATCTGGGAGATAAAATGTACATAACAAAAGTTAGAAACATAAATGAAACGAGCCCGGGAGCCGCTTTCCGTGTGATGTCTCGCAGCAAAGGTTGTACTTGTCAAACGGGATGATGGAAATAGACGTTTATTTCTTGGCAGCGGGTGAAGAAGCCACGAGAAACAAAGCGGAGCGGAGTGATGAGTTAGTGGGAGATGGCAGAGGTGAATTAAAGAGACTTTACAGAGGAAGCAGCGCAGAGATCTACAGGTTCCTGTGGATCACAAAACACAAACACGCATCCGTCATCTATATATAAAACATTAACATTCTCAGTGCATCACAGTGTTAGAATAACAAGCATTATGACCCTCTATTAGATTGATCGCTGACGTGTTACAATGCTATTAAATATCCTCTGAGTTGACACATTAATTGTTGATATTGTCGTTTATAAAAGTCTATGAAACAATAATGCAAACATTTCAGCAGGGACTCTTTAACATGAACACACATCAGGGACCGTGATGTAATTAAACTCACCAGCACGAAGGCTGGATCCGAAGCCTGTTAAGCTTTCCTTTAGGGCAGTGGCTTCGCTAGCAGTGACTCAAACATCCAGTACCTCCGGCTGCATTATTGCTACATCGTGTCCAAATGGCGAGTTTTATTGTGAAGGGCATTTCCTTGGTTTGCTTAAACGCGGTGCACACGGCCCAGTATATCTCTATTAGCCTTGAATTGTTCTAATGACACATTGTGTACAAGGTTACTTACTTTGTCTCCATTAGCCATAGTGTGAATGGTTATTAGTCTGCTAGCACTGACCTGTGACTCCAGGTCTGCACACGTGGGCTATAGACACACACACACACACACACACACACACACACACACACACACACACACACACACACACACACACACACACACACACACACACTATTGACTTGGCTGAGTTGTGACCTCTTTCCCTCCTTTGCTGCCATCTCCCTTGTATTGATTTCTTCTCGTCTTTTCCCACATCTCTCTCTGTCTCTTCCCCCCTAATGTTTGGTCTTTTCCTACTGTATCTTCTCTCCAATCCTTAGATTTAAATTATTAACCGCCGTCAAAATTTATAAAGGAGGTCAATTCGCTTCCATGCCGGTGACCCCTGACGGGAAAGGCCGCTGCGTGTTTGTGTGAGTTGGTGTGTGATGGTTCCGTGCCTGTGGACCGTAATCCTTCATTTTGAGTGAAGCGTTCCGTGAATCTGAAAATGCATCTGTGAGCATGTGCTTATATTGATGCTTGTTTCCGTGTGTGTGTGTGTGTGTGTGTGTGTGTGTGGTAAAACGAGTATGGTTCCAGTTCCCTGTGGACTTGCTCTCATGTCCTGGAATGTCCTGCTTCACTGCCTCTCCAGAGCTGCTGCAGGACACAGATGTGCGCACGCACTGACATTCTCTCTCTCACACACACACACACACACACACACACACAAATACATTTAAGAGTCATTCAGATGTGGACCCGGACGGGACAGTGATGATCCCTCAGTGTCACAGTGTGAAGCCATTAGGAGAACGGACCCATACAAGTACACGTGAACAGAACTGAGTTGCTCACAGACGGAGCCTGGTCGATGTCACACTGGAGCTGATTTCACCCCCGGAGGCAGAGAACTCAGTCAGCCCTTGTTCGCTCCCCTCGATCACAGCACCAACACAAACACGTAATGATCAAGCGTCAGGATTCTGACTCTCACTGTGAAGGTGCAGCCACTTGGTAGTCGAGCCAACGCTTGCATGAGACCACTCCATGACCTCCCTCCATGGAGGTCGTGAGTCAAGCAGCAGGCTGCACGCTTCCTCCGTCTGCCTGACTCAACCCACACATGTAACTCATTAGTGGAGGTGACGCTGACTCCACAGGTGGGTTAAACAGGTGGGTGCATAATGATAAGGGTCATAAACATAGAGACAGACTCCACTCAAGGACACTGATGACCACACATGGAACAGGAAGTGACATCACAGACAAGTCAAACACCACAGCGCCTCTGCAGGCTGGAGGGCCGAAGTGCACCCGTACCTCTGCTAATCTCTGCTACTGTACGTGCTCCAGCAGCCGCGCTTCTGTTTTAAGCATCTTCATCAGCTCCTTTAACACAGCAGTGGTCAGTGCAAGTCTGGTGGCAGCGCTACAAGGCTTGAAAGAAACCCCCTGGAGTAATATGCCGTCCCCACGGACTGCTTTACGTACCGACGACAGTCATAGGACTCGTCAGCGCCGCGATGCTTTCAAGTAAAGCGGGACATTACGCTCTTCACAGATTAGTTGCTTCCATCTTGCGTGTCTCTGACCCCACGTCTCTGCCTTGTGTCAGACTCTGTCCCTCTGTGGCACTGATGAAATAATAATAGCCAGTGTTGGCATTTTTTCCCTCTATGCTCTGGTTCTGTTCCCTGGAGGCCTGTCTGCTTGACCTGTTACTGATCACATTTAAACACCACAAAGCCTTTGAGTGCTTTTTGCCCCCGTTCCCTTATCTCTTCCTTTTTCTGAAGCATTTAGCCTCAAAAGCCCCAGACTGTTTTCCTGTCTCTAACTCGCTGACTCTTTGCTGAATGTATTTCTTTCTAGCTTTTTTTCTTCTTTTCATCTCTGCTTCACTTCATTCAAAGAAATCAAGACTTTTCACTTTTGTCTCGCCGTATTACTGTTTGTGTCTGTTTTCTTCATCTGTGTATTTCTGTCAAAGCACAATGGGGAACAGAGACAGGGAAATGAAAATAATATGTATTTATAGAATAATAGACAGACTATAGACCAACGGGCTGAGTGGCTTTAGGGACGCAGCGGGAAACACATGTTTTTGCTTCTAACTGATAACACGCAGACGAGTATTTAATTTCCACTGACGCGTCTGAATCGGTTTGTTGACGTTGAACAATTACATGTATTTATTGCATTTTCTCATATTATTAAAAAGTTTGAATCAGATGACTGAGATTGGAATTACTTCTCATAATGTCCCAGTGCATCTAAAAGCGCAGCGAGGCAGCGTGTCGGTGGAAATGTTTCTAATTAAGAACAAATCCAGTTAATTAAAACAAACCCATTCATTTGGTTGACACTGGGTGGATTAAATAATAGACCCGGCTTTCGTCTGCTTTGTGTCAGACGGCTGCAAATCCATTTCTATGAAACAGGCTTTTCCATTTTGCCGATCGCTTCTGTGGAGAAGCTGTTTCTCATCATCCCCCTGAACGTTCCTCCAGGTCTGTAAGCCTCCGGCTGCACGTGGCTTCAGACTGAGCTCTGACTGCGTCACATGTTACAATATAAGGAGTCTTTGGTGTAGAGATTGGTGAAAAGGACTTTAAGTTACATACAGACTGTGTACGTGCAGCGAACCATCGAACCTCTGCTGTGCGGCTCCGCTTTTCTCTCCATGTTTAGCTGCCGTTTCCATTTGTCAAATAAAAAAAAAAAGCCTCCAGACTTGACAAAGCGCATTCCTGCACTATTGTGCTTTCTACTCTCTGCTGACAAGCAAACTTTGTTATAAGAACCGACACCCCAGGACTGAGGGAACTGTGTGGAGGCTGTGTGAGGAGTGATTGATAGGAATGTTTGTGACAGTATCCACTTGTCTTGATACTCGTCTTCCATTTTTCATTTGCCCCCCCCCCCCTCGCTGACAGCAGTGGTTTTGTGGCTGTGAAGCACTGTCATGCTACAGAGACCCCAAATCCCATGCTTGTTTTCTCATAACAGAACATCTGAATGCGCCGAGAAGAGTATCTGAGCCCAATAAGACGGCGGATGATCAGAGGCCTTCTAAGTCTGGGGTGAATCACTTAGCGCCGGGCTCCGCGGGCCTCGCGCTAGCGAGCGGCGCCGACTCAAGCGCCGCCGGTCGCACCGGCGCGGCTCGGGATCCGGTGACATCCGTCTTTAGCTGCTTCATGTGGATCCACGCTGTTTGTTTTCGCCTGACGTGCTTTCTGAGCGAACATGACATTGACGGAAAGCGGGGGACCTGCGCTGTCGTGCATGTGGATGCGCGCGAATTCTGCTCCACATATTTGCGGCATCAAAAAGTTTGCCGCGCTTTTGTTTCTGTTTGGGATTTTCAAATGCACTTTTAGTCCCCGACTGACATGTTCAGCGCCAGATTACGTTACCTTCATCCAAACAGTGAAACAACACAATAATGGAGACATTTATAGTATTGAGTGCTTCTTTCCCAACTTCAAAACATTAAAAAGCACATTTTGTGTTTTATTATTTATTTATAATTTTAAATGCAGGGCTGCATTAGCAGAAAAGACCAGTGTTCTTTCACCCTGCACTGCTTTCACAACACGACTCTCCCTTTGTGAAGAAAATCAAGTCCGTCGTCCTGTAGCTCACACTGAAATCCTGTTGTAGCGAGTCCTTAAGTGCAGCTTGATTCACGTGAAAACTCTCCTCTCCATTTTCTGACCGTCCGGTCTGGTGTCAGACCAGCGTACTGTACGTGTGCAGCTTCAGCCTCGCCAAGAACCCGCGCGCATTTCATCATTGCGGCCATCGATTTGGACTCGTCTCCCAGCTTTTCTGCGCTCCATACGTTCCGTCCTGTTCTGTCTCGACTCGTCTGCTTTTTGTTTTTCTGCACTCGTGCAACACTCGCTGCCCGGTCGGGGCCACCGGCCCATACTGTACCTCTCTGTCTGCTCCTATGCAATACCGTGCAACATCCTGGTTTATGCCCCAGTCTCACTGGATGCTGAGTCGAGAGCTGAGCTGCTCCATAAAATATAATGTTACACTGGGTTTATTTACTTCCAAGAAGTTTATAACTGTTCGGAAGCAAGTAATCTGTGGACATTAGACGCGTACGTCTAGACATTTATTATCTTTACATCTTGAGAGAAGTGAACGTACTGGCTAATACATCACACTGTACCTGCGTAATGATGCTATGCTGCTGACAGCTCAGCTTAATTGGCCACGTACAGTAAGCGCAGTAGTGATGCAGTAGCTTTAAATGTGCATGTTTTCCAATTATTTATTGACGTCCCGCTTCCCACGTCCCGATCCGTCCCATACGCTTCCTCTGCGTCCGCTTGAGGCCGTTTGCCGTAACTAGCCGCGTTCCATATTTGAGCCGCTGCCTTTAATTGCCTTGCGCTCCTCGTTACTCCGTGGGCTCCGCCTCCTTCCTCCCCCTTTCGGCCTTTTGGTCGTGGAGCCCATTGAAGCTGCTAGTCGTCGCGGCTTTAGTCCTGGGTCGCTCGCTAGTGCTAATTGCCTCCTTAGCTGCTGTTTTCCTAGCCTCTACCTCGCTCGCTGTGGCCCTTGCTCTTTCATTTTACGCCGTGAAGCCATAACAATCTCCCTTGTTTGCGAGTTTGCTCTGGTATCGGCGTTGGTTTTCATGCTGCCTTTGCTCTTTGCCCTCGCATCTCTCTCCCCCGTGTTGTGCAGCAGTACCTTTCACAAGCTCTTTACTTTCTGCCTTACTTTCCTTCCTGCACTCTTGGCCATTACCGCTGTTTGAGCTGCCACATCCTCGACGTTTCCCTCATGCTTTTTATCTCTTGCATCTTCGGGCTCCTTCTTACAGTATGTGCCTTGACTTTGTATAAGTTAAAAGCCAGGCCACCTCGGCTTCTGTCTACTGCATCTTCCACAAAGACGTCCTGTAGCCTGTCTTACTCTTCGCCCTCGCGGGGTCCTGGTTGATTCTCCTGCCGACCATTAACGCTCTCTGGGCGCCCACGATCCCGCTCGCTCCGTCTCACTTTTTGCCATCCTCTCCGTCCTCTGCCTCTAAGCTGCCTTTCTTATTATAACCGTCTTTCACTTTCTCTAGTGGCAGCAACTTACTGGAAGTCTTCATAAATAATAGGCCCAAGTCAGATTTTTGTAGAGCCCCACTTTCCGGGTTTCTGGGGTAACAGAAATAAACCGCTCATCTTTGCTCATCTGCTCCAGAGTTCCTGTATTTCCTCTAGCTTTTCCTTCCTATTTCTCATTTTCTCGCCCTTTCCCACCTCTTTTCCTGTCACCCTCGCTCTTCCACTGACTCTGTCATGATGCCCTCCATTACTTTGGCCAATCCTCCGTTTCACTCATTTCCCTTCCCACTCTCTCTCGTCCGTGAGCTTAACCTTCCCTTTCATTCTCCGGTGGCTCCTTGCTCTCTCTCCTCCTCCCACCTCCAGCTTCATTGTTCCTCTCTCGTCATGCATTTTCAGCCTTTACTCGTCTGCTTTTAATGCTTTAGACCTTGTGTTCTTCTTGCCCCATATTTTACTCAGATCAACCAGCTCCCCCTTTCTTCTTTTGCTCTGTGGTCGACCTCCACCTCTGCTGTCGTGCAGATCTATAAACTTGGGTAAAGGTGTTTTAACTTAACTCTTATTCTTCACAGAACACGCGAGGAAATGAATGAGAATGGGAGATTAGCGGCAGAAATGCAAAGGAACACCAAACTTGAGTAAATCCAGAGTAAATCTACTCGGTCAAATGACCTAGGTTTGTAAATGGCAGCAGATGTTCTGTGATTACCTCCTCCTTCTGTTAAGTCGCTCAGATTCTTACTGTGCGCTGCTTTGACATTTCTCCTTAAACTAACATAGACGCCGCCTCACAGGGGTGAAAACTTTTAAACGACTCCCCGTCAGCGACAGCGCTTTCAAACCTTCAAATCGTAACAGTGCTTTTGCTTTCGTCTGCAGGTCTGGTGGTCAGAGAGGCCAGTATAGAAATAACACGGCAGCAAGTGGAGGAGCTGTTTGGGCCTGAAGATTACTGGTGCCAGTGTGTGGCCTGGAGCTCGGCCGGAACCACCAAAAGCCGAAAGGCCCACGTCCGCATCGCATGTAAGTAGCAGGCAGCCACACATACAGCACACGGCACGGGACGACTCCACTGGGACCAGTCTGATGAAAACCACCGCGTGTGAACGATGTCATGAGGAGGGCGGAGGAAAGTGATGAAGCTCCCACATAATGCAGGTGGAGACCTCCTCCGCTGCCCGTGGCGGTGTAAATTATTACAGCGCTCAGTCACGGCCGTACAAGGGCAGGAGTGGGCAACACGCACTGCATGAACCAGTACAATATGACACTTGTTGCCTGTTGTTTAAATCAGGGTGCGTGCGGCCTGTTCGTCCCAGTCGCCGCGGTTACGGCCCGCTGGCGAAAAAGACAAAAAGAAAACGACCTTCTGTGGGTTTTCACCAGCGACCGACGTCGGACGAAGGCGTTACTTCGCGCGGCGGCTTCGCGCTAAGTCGCTTTGAATGTGAACCGGTAGCAGCGGGAAAGTGTTTGGTTTGCATTAGCAGCAAATCAATAAACCTGTGAAACCGCATTAGGAGAGTAAACAAGGAGGCTGATAGAAATAAGATAGAACCACAAACATTAATGCTGAATTACATTAATCATTTCCTCCGAAATCCTTGCGTATCAACTTGAATCCTGAATAAAAATGTCAGCGTGCGCCGGCAGAACTCCTCAGAACGGATGAAAATACAAGCTCACCCTGCGTGATACATGTTGGGGAGACGCTGACTGGTTCACCAGCAGCAGCTTCCTTCCGTGGTCTGAAGACTTTAATAAGGCAACTGGGAGCCTGACTCTAAGGTCACCGAACGGGTCGGCTGCAGAGAACCCGACCAGACTGGAGAGTGCTCCAGCAGACGGGGAACGTGCACGCATCACATGGGGACATGGTTTTGGGCCTGTCAGGCCCCAGCGGCCGGCCAGAGGAAACGGGCCCGCTGCGAGCGACGGACTCGTGACAGCTCTGGAACCAGCGTGGAGCGGGGTTGCTGCAACGCTGGGTCGAAATCATCAAAAGGAAAAAAACAACAACAAAAAAAACTGCCTCGTTTGCTCAGGTCCTGTTCAGGTCCAGGAGGAGATCCGTCACGTCGGCCCTCGTTTCGCTCCGGGTTCAATCACTTGGCTGGACATAAGTCTGGCTTTGACTTCTTCCATTTATTGACTTAAAAAACAGTCTGGCATTAAGAGACACAGACAACAAACCTGTGCTGCTTTTTAAAACTAGGACATTTGTAGGAAAATTAATGAGCGCGACTCACAATATGTCTGCTGTAACACGGCGTTTGAATGCAGCAGCGCGGTGTTCCTGCTGGTTCTTCTTGTGAGCTTTAAAGCTCATTTGAATCCAGAACTACTCCCTGCGTGCCGTCAGTATGTGAGGATGTGTTTTTGCCTGTCAGCAGAGAGTTAGTGACACAGTTAGAAATATCCTTCTAAGCTCCGCTAATAACATCCTTGAATGGAACGGGCCCTCCTCGGGGGGCAATGAAAGCTGGGTAATGCGCTGCTTTTGGCTCACGTTCGGGCGGGCGGACGCGCGCGGAGAGTCGCGTGCGGGGGGGGGGGGGGGGGTGCGCGCGCACGCGCACTCGCGAGGAAACGGGAGGCGGATTTACAGGTGAGACGTCCGCCTGGAGCTGATGGAAGGAGCCTCGAGAAGGTTTGAAGAGCCGGTTGGAGTCAGGGAGAGGAGATGTGATTTAGTGGGGGTTCACTCCTGCCTCTTCCTCCTCCTCCTCCTCCTCCTCGCGCTCCCTGCCTTTGGCCGTCACTCTGCCCTTCACATTCTCTCCCCCTGTTATAACAGTGATTTCTCCCTTAACCAGATCTGATTACAGTCATCCTCCTCTTGTGATAACCTTTTACTTCAGATCGAGCCAGCCTCCTGACCTACCCTGCTTTCGCCTCCTATTTGGATTCGCCGCTGTGATTAAAATGCTTCCTGGCAGCTCGGCCTCGCTGAGCAAAGTGTCTCTTCTCCCGCGCCGCGCTGCAGCGATTCAGCGTTTCTCTCCGGCGCGCGCGTTCCGCTCCCCATTTTCTTATTTACCTTCACCCCCGCGCCCCCCCGCGCGCGTCTTCCCGCGTTGGCACTCGAAGGCGGGGCTTAAACGGAGCTCGCGGCCGCATAACGACAATCAGTGTTGCGGCCGTTAAAGTGTCAACCACGCAATCAGAGATATTAAATCTGAGTGATTTGTCGGTGTTTCGGAGCGGAGCGCCGGAGCCGAGTTACGGGCTTCATTCAAGTCTATGAAGCGGCGGAGACAAACGCAGACACGCGCAGACCTGCACGTGCGCGCGTGCCCGGCGTCAGTCACGCTCTTCGGCCCCTTCAGCCGTCGGGTCAAGTCTTTCTCCGGCGACGGATTAGCGACATGTCAAGGTCACGCGCGCGCGCGCGCACACACACACAAATTTCCACTGATGGCAATTTGTTCTGCCACCTTCCGCTGAGACGTGTGTGCGCATAGCAATCAGCCGCCCGGACGCTCGGGGGCAAACGCCGCAACCCAGGCGGCCGCTCGTGTGGAAAAATGGCGCTCAGTGAATTTCTTCCGTTGTGCTCATGATGCAAACGTCTCGGCTGCTGTGTTTGTTTTTTCCCCTTCAATCACGGACGAATCGCCCCGAGCAAAGCGGGCCCCGCGGTGATTTCTCGCCTCAGATTCCTGCACTCACTCGTCGCTCGAACCTCGGCTACTGTAGCAACAACTGCAGCGGTTTGGCCGCCGTTTCTGATACGAACCCGGCTCAGTTACCCAGAATGCAAATTGCTCCGCCGACCACAAATGACATAGTTTGCTTACAGTGGCGGTTCCGTCTGTGCTTAAGCAGAAGTCATACAGTATGAGCCGCACATTGCTTTTAGAAAGTCTGCAGAAAAGCTGCAGTCGTTTTCTCTGGGTGACATCATCCACGTCACGATGCTCTCAAACACTGAATAAACATTTTCATAGCGGGAACTCGTGCGTTTGGACCTGCTTGTTGCCAGGTGTCAAGAAACGCTTCACTGTTCGGCAATTTTGAGTTAGTGGCACAAAATACACGAGTGAGTTTCTGAAATATGCTCATCGTTCCCCACATCTCAAATTGCTAAATATATATTTTGTCTTGGTGAATCGAGAAACAACTGAGACCCGGGACCCGTCAGATGTCTCATAGAAACCATTGTTTTGACTCGTGGTTAGCAGCGTTTCGGTTTTTCTTACCTGTTGGATAAATGAAACAGACAGATCATCGGTCGCTTTGGGTGAAATCCTTTCACCGGATCTCACATGCTCATTGTTTTACATTGGCCATATTCTGTCGCCAGTCAGATTCTGTGACATCTACTGCAGCAGACCTGCATCCAAAGCTAATGCTATTAGAATTGTGACAGTAATTTTTTAAAATTCATAATCAAAAGTAAATATTTTCTGCAGGTTGCTTTTACTTGTGCTGCTGCGTTTGCTGCCGCTCAGTGAGAATCGAGGCGAGAACCGGTTTGGTTAAAGTCACAGAGCAGAGATACAAGCTGTGCAGAAACCCATTAAGTTAAAATTAGTTTGGAGGAATAAAAAGCAGATTTAATGAAATAAGTTTGAACTTCGACCCAGGGCAATCTGTCGTCTCTAACCCACTGTATAATTTCCCAAACGCAGAGCCAGCGTGCTGCACCGGCCGCTGCAGTTGTTGACTCGTGGGGAACTTGTCTGTGGATGAAAAGACCTTGTCTGATGTGTGGAGCTGATCGCAGGTTGTGGAGTGTTGAAATGACAGGGTGGAGGGTTCGGTGAAAGACCTGGCCCGAGTGAAGAGAGACTCTCTAAAGTCACTTAGAGGAAATGACTCCCTATATAACCACACTGAAAATGACTGTGACACTCAAGGTCACCGTCTACCTTCATTTCCTCCATTTTTGATATTTGAGATTTTTTGGGGGAGTTTGAAGACGCCTGTACAAGATCCCTGAAATTGGAAAAGTACCCGACCATAGTGTGCTACTGTAAATACTCTCCTTAGGGTTGGGACGTGTTTGAGAATGGTTGTCTAAGTTTAATCATTAATTATAAATGCTTTTACAGTATTTGTCTGATTCTTCTGTCTGAACTTTCTTTTCCGACGCTGAAGGAGAGCTCCGTCTTATTTGCTCACGTTGCCGTTTATTGCTGCAGCAGCTCCACCGGGGGAAGAAGTTATGATTTGGCATGGGCAGAATGCAAGGCAGAGACACCCATTTTGGATAATTGCTCTGAAATGTGCTTATGTCGAGGTGCCTGAGGCTCCAAACCGAACCGCAAACACAATAACAGCTTTAGTCGAGCGGCTGAAGAAGTTTTGGGCCGAGAACGGAGGGAGAGAGGGAGGGAGACGCAATGAAGACGAGAGAGAGGGAGCGGCTTCATGCAAGAAGAGGTCCATCTTTGAATCAGCGCTTACACACACACACACGGGGGAGTACATGCCACAGGACACCTGAAGTTCTGCCCTCTGCACTCCTCAAACCCTGTTGTAATCCTAAAACCTTGTTTAGTGAATTTCTCTTTGCTTCTGTTATATTTATGAAGCTGTGAGGCTGATCTGCAGCGCAGGAGTGAAGCGGGGTCAGTGAATTGATATGACACAGCTGTCCCTCCTCTCCTGTGAACGTTTCCCTTGGGCACGGACACACACACACACACACACACACACACACACACACACACACACACTTTTCCAGTGACGTGACTCCACCTTGCCTGCACCATTGAACACAATGTCACCTTCTCTCTCTTCCGCCGCACACTGCTGTTACCACCAAACTTGTAAAAATCTTTGTGTCGAGGACCCCCGACTTAGCATTGCGTGTGTGTGTGTGTGTGTGTGTGTGTGTGTGTGTGTGTGTGTGTGCGTGCGTGTGCCTGTGTGTGTGCGTGCGTGTGTCTGTGTGTGTGCGTGTCTGTGTGTGTGTGTCTGTGTGTGTGTGTGTGTGTGTGTGTGTCTGTGTGTGCTGCGCGCTCATCCCCGGAGCAGTTTGCTTTAATCTTCTTTAATTTCATTCTCAATCTTTATGGAAATCAACTCTCACAGCCAACTCCTCATTGCACCATCTCCCTCACTAATTAAGACCAGGAAATTGTTCCTGAAATTGTCTGGCATGAGAGAAGCGTGTGTCATCCCTCCATCACTTCCTCCTCCTCTCCTCGTGTTTGCTGTTATTTATTTCTTTAACACGTTACAGGCGCCTTCCTCGTCCCCGTGTGGGGACCCCGCCGTTCGCGTCGGTAATTGCTGTGTGTTGATTTGTTTGTTTTTCTGCGTGTCCTGTGTGTATTGTCGTCGCTGTGACAGTTTCCCTCCGTCTTTGTCTCCGGCCGTGCGTCCCTCCGTCTCGGTGCTGTGTGGGAAGCCATGTGGTGGATTTAGGGCTAAAGCTTTGGGTGATTACTCCCATAATGAACCATCACGCTCTGTTCAGGCTGTCGTCCCCCGCAGGGATTGACTGTATTATGAAGTTATCATTCAGCCTCGGTAATACTCTGTGTCCCCGCGTAACTGCCTTGGCCAATGCAGCTCTGAACATGGGATCTGATATGAGTAGATTTACACTGCATGAAATTAAAGCCCGTCATTTGGACGGGGGACGTTGTTCTGGAGAGTTTGGGAGATCTTAAAAGCTTTGTCAGTGAAGTACGACAGCCCCATTATCTCGGCCGCCTTGTTCACACATATGGATTCACGTGTGGCAGTGTCCTAGCACTCGTCTCCACTCGTCTCCACTCATCTCCACTTGTGTTTAACTTACGTACAAGGCGATTTTCCTGCAGTGAGGGTCACAGTGTGAAAGGGAAAACGTCTGGACAGGTAAAGACAAAGCAGTGTGTTCCTGTGGTCCTCCCCCACACACACACCCTTATAATCCCCTCTCCTCTCACTCTGCCTCCCCCTGTGTCTGCTGGTCCTGATGAAACACCCAGGGAGTGAGTGAGTTGACTGGTTTAGCATCATGGTGTGGGTCTGTGCCCGTCTGTGTCCACACATGGTGCTGCACAGCTGACGGATAAGGTGATTAAGAGTACACCTGGGAGTAAAAGGACACAAGGAGAGGAGAGCACACACACACATGCACACACACACTGGGTTTTTGCCCTTCTGTGAAAGTTTTCTGTATGGTTTTAAAAAGTAAAGGGCGGGTGGTGGAGGATTTGTCTTCCCTACCTACAGTCATCCTTCACAAATGAACAAAGTGACTCTAAACCTGCTCAAAGTGAAAAAGTTTTCACTGAGCTCAAACACAGCGTCAGTAAAACAGCCGCCTGAAACTGAACACCTTGCCTTTGTTTACGTGCAGCAGAAGACTGGATGAATTCATGTCATCATTGGACAAAGCTCAGCCTTTTGTGACAGTGAGACAAAGTCATCCGCTGAGAGAAATACACAGGAAACAGCTGGAATCTGTCCTTCCATTCATTCGTTCCACCCACAGCAGCCTCACTGTTCAATTCGTATCGTCTCACGCCTTTTCTTGTCTCCCTCGTCCTTTGTTTCGCCATCATCTGTTGCTCTGGTTTAAACGTCTGCCTATTTGTATTTAAGTCTGCGACTCTGAGCATTTTCACCAGAAGGAACGGCGTCAGCGGTGAAAGGACGAGTGGAGGAAATGGCAGCGCGTTCCACGCTGCTTTGTAACGCTGTCATTTATCGCAGCATGTGGACCATTAGTGTGACTCCTCTATTGTCTTTGGCCTGTTTGGGATCCCACAACTCTGGCACCAGTGTGAGCCTGGATATTGTGCGTGATGGAGGGGCAAGTAGTCTGACAAAGCAGGCTCTGTTCAGCGTGTGAAGCTGCTAAAGTGCTTGATATGATCATCAGCAGAGAGTGTGTGTGTGTGTATGTGTGTGTGTGTGTGTGTGTGTGTGTGTGTGTGTGTGTGTGTGTGTGTGTGTGTGTGTGTGTGTGTGTGTGTGTGTGTGTGTGTGTGTGTTTGTATTCATGTTGTGAGGACCAACGTGATTTAGGATTAACATTTGAATTAGCTTCAGGCTGTTTAGGTTGGCTCCAGGAACTGCAAGTGTCTGGATTTCTCCAATGACGTCAGTGATTTGAACCCATCTTTCAGCCGTCGTGACTTTTTCCTTCCTCCTCTCTCTCCTCAGACCTGAAGAAGTCCTTCGAGCAGGAGCCTCTGGGAAAGGAAGTGTCTCTGGAGCAGGAGGTGCTGCTGCAGTGTCGCCCTCCGGAGGGCATCCCCGCCGCCGAGGTACGTGGAACGCTACCATTCACACGCGGCGCGAAGGAAAGGATGTAAAAATAGAAATTGTCAAGTGGAAATAACTTGAAAGTGCAACAGAAAAGTCATTTTATTTCAAATGTGACACATTGGGAGCGACGCGCGGCAGAGCGGAGTGATGGGGTGAGTGCAGGCTGTCTGGCAGCGAGGGTGACCTGAATGAAAGCGTGTCCTCCCGACCCTTTGGAATTAGTTTTTACCAGCTTTAAGACTACAAAATAAAGATAAGACTAGATTTTTCTTCCAAATTTCCAAAATAAACGTAAAAAGTGTTAATTGGCAATTGTGAAGCTGAGCGGAATGATTAGCGTGAGCAGAAAATGTAATTACCTAAAAACAGGATTCAATAAAGTCCCAAATTAAAGATTAACTCAATTATTTTAACTACATCATTCTTATTTGTCTCATTTTTTTCCCTCCAACTGCTGTCAGCGACTATAGTGTTTCACCTCATATATAGACGTCAGTGGAACAGGCTGCATTTTTTTTTTTTTTTTACTTTGCGACTGACAGTTGCTTGAAAGCTCTGTTGCACTGAGGCAAAACTGATCCAAACAGGCAGAGTTTAAACTTAGACGTAAACGTCCCCAGAGAGCCAATTTGAGCTTGCAGCACACCAAGAAATGTCAGTAACGGCGGAGGATTTGCATATTCCTTTGGTATTTCACATTTTAATACTGCCTGATACTGTACCTGAGCTCTGCAGAAAACTATCAGAGTTCGTCAAAGTGAAGCGCTAGCTCTTCAAATAAAACGATAAGGGCTCGAGCACATCTTCGGCCCGTTGACATTTTCTCCGCTCGTCTCTTGTCACACAGTAAACTATTGTAACTACAGTGAACAATGTCAATTAGAGTTCAGATTGTTCTCCCCTCTCCTGGCTTCCTCTGGCGGCGTTCCCACCTCGGCGGATAAAATAGACATAATTTGATTTGGCCGGCCGCTCGGGGAGAGCCGCTCAGCAACCGGAGAAGTCTGCGCTGCCGGATAAGGAGCCTTTGAATCTGATTCTGCTCCTCGGGCTTTGATAGTCGTTTTCAATTGCACCTAAGTACACAGCTCCCCCGAGAGAAGGGGCGAGAGGGGAACCGCAGGAGGCGGGCGAGCGAGGGAGGCGGGCGAGTGAGGGAGGCGGGCGGGCGGGCGAGCGAAGGAAGGAGGCGGGCGAGCGAGGGAGGCGGGCGAGCAAGGGAGGCGGGCGAGTGAGGGAGGCGGACGAGCGAGGGAGGCGGGCGGGCGGGCGAGCGAAGGAGGGAGGCGGGGGAGTGAGGGAGCCGGGCGAGCGAGGGAGCCGGGCGGGCGAGCGAGGGAGGATCTCGGCCGTCCGGCGTACACAGTGGGGGGTGGGGGCGAGAGAGAAGGAGACGGGAGGAGGGGTTGAGTTTCACGGTCCCTGTCGATCTACAGCTCTGGATTAGAGTAGTTTAATTGTACCGTCGGTGCAGACGTTCAAGCCCCAAACTTGGAGGCTGTTCTCGACTAATTTGAGCCTTTTTCTGTGTCAAAGCTGCTTTCACACTCTCAACACATGCTCCTTCATAAATCTCAGCGCTGATGACTCATTCCTACCTCTGCCTTCGCTCTGCGTTCGAGCCCCGACACCTGTTTGAACACAGCACACGGGACTCGGGCACACACACACACACACACACACACACACACACACACACACACACACACACACACACACACACACACACACACACACACACACTAACACAGACGCCGCACTCAGAGCAATTTTTCCAGCGTGTTCAATTTGCTCCCTTTTTCCATTCCTTTCTCCTGTCATAATGGGATCTCAGGGCAAATGGATTGGTCTGTCTCCCCTGTCTGCCGAAGCTGATTAGGGGGATTTAGGTTTAAAACCCGCTGATGACCTCAGGCTGTAGCCCCGACTTTCTTTTTTTATCTCGTCCGACTTTATATTTCTCTTTGTTCTTATCGCGCCCGTTCGCTTCGTTCCAATCACTTTCCTCTATTTTCTTGTTCCTCCTGCTCTCGGCCGTCTCGTCGCGTACACACAGGTCTGTTTGTTGAGCTTGGCCCTTGTTGTCCCCGTCCTGCGACCTCTCTGCAGCGTTCTAATATTAGCGGTTGCGGTTGCCGCGTCGACCAATTGACAATTGCTGTAAAGTTGTCAGCGTGATGAGATTGGTGTCCTGTTATATGATACATCTTAATGGGCAGCATGTGGCACGCACACACACACACACACACACACACACACACACACACACACACACACACACACACACACACACATGCAGGAAAGCACATTTCAACACACTAATGACGACAGGAGCGTGTTCGCTTCGAGAGCTGAGGCTCAAATCAATTGGATGTTGCAAAGGAAACCTGTACACACGAACTAATGCACCATTATTTCCTTTCTACTTTCGTTTGACAGCCCCGCTGTTATCAGTCCATCTCCTCTACAAGTTTTTTTTTCTTCCTCTTCGCTTTCATTCTCGAGCTCCTGAGAGACACAATTTGAGACATCGGGAAATCCTTCAGAAACATCTAAATCTCTTTAAACTGAGATAGAAAACCTTTAAAGGCTGACGGAAAGCTATTGGAGTCAGCTGGGAGGGTTCAGCAGTTCACTGGGAACGGCTTTACGGACACAGACACGGAGTGGAGCTCGCTGTTCACTTTATGATACTCCCACAAACCTCATGAGTTTAGATTGATCGATTTCTGATTTGGTTTTTAGCAACTTCTACCTCTTTCGCTTTAGCTCAACCGAACAGGTCAAACTAAACGGGGTCCTATAAAGACACACCAGTGTGTGATGCATGCGACCTGAAAGGCCAGGGAAGCCAGTAAAGCCATGCATAACAGATGCTTTTAGGTTGTGTGTGCGTGTGCTGTGTGTCTGTGTGCATATTTGTGTGTCTGCTTGTCTGCGTCTGTCTCGGTGTGTGAGTGATTACCCCAGCTGCAGCGAAATAAACACATCAGTGTATGGTGACAGGTCCCCCCCCCACCCCGCGTGTAGCCCTCACACACACACACACACACACACACACACACACACACACACACACACACACACACACACACACACACACACACGGTGTCAGACAGTATCTGTGTTCGGGTCTGGAGCCCGGTCAAGTTCCTGTCACATTCTCAACCACTCAATCCACACCCGAAATTAGTGCAAGTTCTTCACTTACAGCGTATCACTGGCTCATGATCAACTCCTGCTTCAGGGGAGGCGTTTGAAATAGAGACCCACATTTGCTTCAGTGTTATAAGTACGGAACTGGGGTTTTTCATTTTTACGTTGACTAAGGTGATGTGAGGTGCTTTTAATAGTGTAGGTGGATTCAGGCTGCAGCCTTTTTTTTATCAACCAGCGTTTGTCCTGATTATTTCACCTTGAACAACCTGCTTCGTTGCCTCATGTGACATCAGCCACTTGCTCACACTGGACACGGTTTGGCGTTTCTGCATCTTCGCTGCAACATAGACGTAACGAGGTGACATGCGATAGCGGATAATATTCCATCAGCAGCAGCAGAATTAACCATGGGCTCCACGTACTGTTTATCGCACAAACAGGACCTCTGCTGTGAGTCCGTGTGGGTGCGGCATCAACCCGTCAATCGCAGCTGTCACTCAACGCCCTCAGCGGAGGCTTTAACAAGCTTTGAAATCCTATTAATGAAGCAATGACATCATCAATAAGACAAAATAATATATGTATGACCACTTTCACGCCTCGCTGGAGCCAAGACTTGTTTTCTTCTAAAACAATCTTTTAATTTGGTCTTAAATGTTACATCAATTCATTTCAAGGTGAAGGTAAAATTCAAATGAGTAATTATGACAGCGTCGGTTCCATAAAACCCCAGCATCTAATGAAACATTAGCTCCTTGCTGCTGCTGCCGTGGAGCCAGTCATTTGTCATCCTGGCCTTTCCCTGGAACACGTGTGATCTGCCTGCGTACCTGCGACCATCTGTGTGTGTCCACGTGCACGAAAACAATTTATGTAATGCCGCCTCCCCAACAGATCCTTACCTTAATCCCCTTTGATCCCGCATAGTAAGCCCCACAGCTCATCTCCCATCACATTTTACCTTGATCCTCAACCTCTGTCAGAAATCATCACCGTAATCCACAGATTAGTCAGCAATCTCTTCCTTTAGTCCCGCTGTACGTGAATTATTGAAATGTGCGTTAAGATTATTAAAATGTTGTCTATCGGTGCAGAGTCATTTAATAATGGCACAGCTGAGGAGGCTTTTGTGCGCCCGCGATGAAGATATATTCGACTCCATCAGCGCGGCCGCCTTTTAGAACCTGCTTCGTGTTTTTGTCAGGATGATGTCGCATTGTGCACACGGAGAGGGAGACAAATGCATACGTCCAGCGTGAGCTGTGGGAGCGTTCAGTGTCAGTGAATCCAGGCGTTAGTCACATCCCGCTCCAGAGCCAGCGGACGGTGCAGGATGGAATCGGAGGTGGGGACGTTCCTTCGCGGCAGCACCATCATGGAACCGCCCTCGGGCCCGTTTGGTTCCGGTGGCCGGTTCCGTCTAGACTGGGGCGACGCGTACAGTAACGCTGAGTGCGAGCATTGTTTGCCGCAAAGACACCAAAGCCGTATTTATCCTCGTAGTTTTTCTATTTCTGTCCTGAGCGACTGTAACTCTAAGCACTCGCGGCACATCCGCTCATGTTAAAGGCCAAACTATCAATCAAACCCGGGCGCGTCTCCTTACATACAGCTGCCACGTGCTCCGCTCCTCGCTGACAGGCCGAGCGGCATCGTTTTCCGCGAGCGCTCGGACGCGGTCGGAGGCGGTTTCTAAATGCGGAGCCCGACTCGGACCGACGAGGGTGGGAGATAATGAAGGTGTTGGTCATCAAACCAGCAACTTTCTCCATCTCCATTACTTATTCAGAGGCTTGGGGAACCCAGGAGGATACGTTTCACGTCTTCCTGGCAGTCGAGACATTTTGCTTTAAATGAATGCTTATCTGTTTATACATATTTTATAACTTTGGACTGTGTTCCTCCTCGTTCCTTATTTCCTGTCCCTTTTAACCTTCCGCCTCAGTTTTTCTCCCCATCCTTTCAAATTTTCGCCCTCTTTTCTTTTGCCTCTCGCACTGTCTCTCGCCCGTGGTCTATTTATTTTCTTCCTTCCTTTCATTTTGTGGCTCTTTGTCGCTGCCGCTGTCTCTCCGTCCTCCTCATGCCCCCTGTCTCTCTCTCCTCGGCTCTGAGACGACGCTGTGGAGTGGTGGTGACAGCGCGGGGTGTACTCCATTGTCAGGCAGCTCCCCGTGCCGCCCTTGGCAGCCCTGACAGCGTTGTCACGGATGAATGGATACACTGTTTTGACACAGGGTTCGACGGTGTCAAATAAAGAAACACTGTTCTGTTCTGTCAAGTTTTATGAGTTGCCGGAGCGTGTAAGTCTTTCTGGACCGTAAAATACTTTACAATTTGTAAAGTTTTGCACAGAAGCCTTTTACGTTCATGTACAGAATTTATTGGTAAAACACAAAACTATTGGAATGTGAATAAAGTCAAAATAATAGTTCATAAATTAACATTTTTGCTTGGTTCTCGATTTGATAATGCAATAATATATTCTATAATAATAATGTTATATAATATTTAATTTTACATGTTTAAGTGCCAGAGCAATTGGGGCAGTGAGATACTCATTTGGGACTGACTGAACAGTTTAATAAGCCAATGCTTTGAATGATTGCCACCAATTAATTGCTTTTCATTCACATTACTTTGCAGCTAAGTAGTCTTCAGCGAATTTAAAGGAGGATTTGTCAGTGCAATTATTATTAATATAAATTTGGCCGTGCCGATGAGACAACATTATCAGATGGCGGCTGTGTTTTCTTTGTGAAGCAGACAATGTGTTTGTAAGGATACGGGCTCGTGTGCTGCCTGATTGGACGTCGTTATGCAGAGCTTTCTTTAACACTGTGTGGAAACGTGTGAAATCGAGGATGACCGCGTTTTTGTTTTTTTTTTTTTTTTTGTGCTTATACTGCTCACACCCTGGAACTGAGGCTTCGGCTTATCAAAGATGATGCCAAGACGCTCCTGGCACCGAGGACGCTCCTCCGACTTCAGAGGAGTCGTTCTTTAGCGTTCGCCGGCTGTGGGAGACTTGATTGTGACCGGACAGATGCTGATGCACTGACGCTCCTGTAGTTTAGGGAATCATAAACACAGATGTGGCATGTTCTGGGATAGGTGGAGTTCCTTCAGGTGAAGTCAAACTTGTTGCACATCTCATCACCTCCAGATTCTGTATCTGACCTCGTCCTTCCTTTAATACTGTATCTCATTCTGTTTGTGTATTTGCAACGGGGGCTGGATATAAATCACACACTTCACACTTATGTTGTAATGTTTTTGTTTTCCAAATATGTTGTTGTTGTTTATGACGCTTCCACTTTACACTCTGCACCCTTCAACCAAATGAAAGACTAACGAACGGGGAGGTCCCCGACCGTTCGGCCGACCCAGCTAATAAAGCAAAGCTGATTTTGTTATTGGGCGGTTTTAATAACGCTGGAGAGTTGGAGAGTCAATTAAAAAGGATTAGCATGCCCCCAATCAGCTCAGAGCCTCTTCATGCTTTAATGATTATGGAGTGTCATCAGCACTCCTACGCTGTACAGTGAATCAGCTTTGACATGTGCATACACGCACGCACACACGCACACGCACATACGCACGCACACACACACACACACACACAAGCTATTCACATATTCATTTTATTTTATTATATATTCTAAAGGAATCATACATTATCATTTAGTTTGAATTCAGACTGTCGATCACTGACACCTGTTGCTGATTGAACATATGAATCAATTTACCTAAACAGCATGTTTGTATATGAG
Source organism: Betta splendens (assembly GCF_900634795.4). Classification (NCBI taxonomy): domain Eukaryota; kingdom Metazoa; phylum Chordata; class Actinopteri; order Anabantiformes; family Osphronemidae; genus Betta; species Betta splendens. The sequence continues at coordinate 22,473,012 of NC_040889.2, forward strand.
TTTAACCTACAGGTGTTTTTAGGTCATAGTGATAAAACACGTAAATGCGCCTCAGCGTCTTCGTAATCTGCCTTACTCCCTCCTCCTCCTCCTCCTCCTCCTCCTGTCCTCTCCTGCTGCTGCCATTAGTGATGTTAAAGTACTTAGTGAACTGGAGTGTTTGCCAGGAAAGGCAAAATACATCACTGTCCAGAGAAATAAAGAAAGCAACGGAGAAACAGATACGGGCTGACTTCAACACTTTCACCGCGTTGACCCGTAACCGTGCACAGGGCTCTTCTATAATTTAACAGCCTGTCAATCATTTCAGCGCCGGCTCGCAGGCCACGCGCTTCCTTTAAAGGCTCGAGGAAGGTCCATAAAATCTCAGCAGCTTTTTACTTGTAAAAGTTGCAGCAAAAATACATAAATTAGTTAGTCCTTTGTACTGATTGCTGGAAAACGTTCTGGGTTTGCAGATTACCAAGAAGGCAAAGCTCAGTGGAGCTGAATCTGAGTTTCCCAACTTGCAGTCCCTCCGTCGCTAGGAACGCTTCCCCTTTTAACTCTTCCCCGCTGACACGCGAGGTGTTGATTCCGATCCCAGCTGCTGATACTAGGTCAGTGTCTGTTTGGGGAAATGTCCCCTGATGTGTCTGAGCTGCTGAGTGGATTTGGATGTTTTCCGTCTTGCCTCTCCCTCTAATGATTTGAGCCCAGGGTCTCATTTTAACTTCTCGTCCCCTAACACTCTCACCCAGAACTGTCATCTCCGTATTCTCCCCCGGTCCCCGAGCTTCTACTGCTACTGCTCCCATCCCAGTTACTGAGCACAGCGTCTCTTAGCTCTCAAATGTTTTTTTATTTGCATATTGTGGCTCCAGTTTAAATTTGTTGGTTCTGAATGTAATGATAATGAATCATCCTCACATTATTGCATGGGGATATATATTTAATTAAATTATTTATTATTAATAATAAATTGTGTCCATAGAAAATATGGTTAAAGTGGAGTAACTTTTCATTTTGCTTCTCTTACAACATCAGGCACACAGTGAAATATTTGGCTTGTGAATATTGAAGCCATGTTTCACAGTCAGAGTCTGAAATAAGTCCAATTATGTTGTCTCACCTTCATTTGTGACTCTCTGGGTTTGCTTTAAATACATTTTGCCCGTGTTTTCAGCTTTCATGCCTCCATTGATTATCAGTGTGTTTTCCTAGAAATGAATGTACTAAGCTAAGCAACTTTAATCAAATCCTTCTCGCTGGCTGCATTGTGTTCCTCGCCTGGCGATGTTATTGTATTGAATATCCTGTCAGGAGAGGCCTGGACGTATTCAGGCTTAAATAAATTCAATATCAGCTCTTTACTAATGCATGGCGCCGCCCTTGGCTTCCTGGTTGGCGTTGCCAAGTCTCACTTCCTGCTTTGTACCTTATCTTTCCGCCACTAAGACACTGACCACTTTCTCTGCCTCCCCTGTTTTGCCCCCCCCCCACTCACCAATCACCTGCATGGTGTCTCCAAGGGGCACCCCGACCATCAATCCTCCACACGCTCTTCTTCTCCAGAGGGAGAGGAGCTGGACTTTCTGGTGGATTATTTTTTCACACACACATATACACACCGCAGTTCATGCTCTGATAAAATATTACCCATGACACCTTCCGCTCGTCTTCTGCTAATGTTCTTTCTCCTCTCCTTCCTGTTCTCCCCTGCATTCCTCGCATGACTTTTACTTTCCTCCCCTTGTTTTCCCAAGTGTTGGGTCTAATGGATTACCCCTGTATATCTCCCCCACCTCCGCTCCCTTTTCCTCTCCACTCAGCATCTGAATCTCCTTCCACTCGCCCTCCATCTTTCTTTCCCTAATTGTTGACATTGTATGGAAATTCCGCATGGCTTCGCTGCTCCCTCTTTCTCCGTTACCTCCTCATTACCTTTTCATTCGCCTTTTACATTCAAATTTTCTCCTTCCTTCCCTTCCTCACGCACTTCCTCCTGCAATTTGTTGACATTGTCGTGTTGGCTTTAATGGATCACCCACCGATATCTGCTCCTCGCCTACACTTCCTGCTTCCTCATCCTCCTCCGCCATAATTACTGCCTCCCCCAGCTCCTCTCTGTCTCGCTGCCTCACCCTCCCTCCCTCCCTCACCGTTGCCGTGGAAATACCTTTTCTCTCTTCGACCCTCTCTTGAGATTGTTCCCCATCTATCTTTCCCTCTCACTGTGTCTCTCCACTCTTGAATGTTGACATGAGAGGGTGAGTCTAATAGATCACTGTGAAGCATCTGCACCTGTGTTAAATCTCAGAGGTAACAGCGCGAGCGCACGTCCGTGTGTGTGTGTGTGTGTGTGTGTGTGTGTGTGTGTGTGTGTGTGTGTGTGTGTGTCTGAGAGAGAGAAGTGAATGCAGGCTTTCTATTCAGCACATCACTGACCTTCTTCAGTGCTCAGTAGCTTCCTTGCTTTACACATCGTCGTCCTCTGTTCTTCTCCATTTCACTAAATTCTACTTGTTCTCTCATTTTGCTCTGTCCCTCTATAATTTATAAGCTCGTGGCGCTTGATTGACTTTTGCTTTAGTTTACAGGGACCTACTGATCTATCAGACTAAGGCTCTGAGCTCTGTTATGACGTGATGTAAACGCGTAAGGTTTAGAGTTACAGTGTATTCTGAGTCGAGGCTGAGTGAAATATTACTCATGCATCGTTTGGTAGAAGGTCCATTGGAATAGTAGGTTATAAATAGGCCTCTGTGGGCCTATCCCAGTCCAACTGGGTGTCCTTCTGTGTCCCAGTTCTGTCTGATTGGGACATCAAGGAAAGCTCTCTGCTATTCGTCACACTCCGCTGCACGCTGGGGACCCCTTCTCATATGCGAGCCTCTTCCTCCATGCCCAGCCATTTTAATTCCTAGTGGTATAAAATGTTTTAAGAACATACACTAGTCCTAGTTCTTCTCATGTTCAAGACCTTGAAGAATTTTCTTGGTATGTGATTCTTTATTTTATCAAACTTTTGTATAGTGTACAAATGCACCATTTACAATATTAGTTTTCATTTTAATGGTCGAGTTTTATTACAAGATACAAGATTGTATATGACTTGCGTTTACAGTGACCCTCAAATTACCTGTAAATCATTCATAACTGACTTTAGAAATATATACGGTAATTCAAATCTGAAGATACAGAAATGAACTAATTTAAGTCCAAAGCGTTTTTCATTAAAGGTCCTGTATCTTTTAGGGCATCGGTGTGGGATGACTGCTAATGGCGACCCACTTATGTCATTATGGTTAATTAGGTCTTTATGTCACCAGCCTCGATCTACTTAATTAAGCTGTCAAAGCCTCTGAAATCCCATGTTGGCATGTACTCACGCAGGCAATGACACAGTGACATGCACAGTCTCGCGCTCACTGCATGCGGGTGTGTGCACATGACCAGTGGCCTCTCTGCAACCTGCGCAATCTGCCCATTCGACCCAGTCCGGGCACGCATTCTATAGTGGTGCCACTGGTGGCTGCAGCAAACTCCCCACAGTAGGAGTGGGCAGCAGGATTGTCCTAATCACCTCCCAAGTGTAGTTCGGATGCAGATGGAAACAAAAGAACATATGGCCAATTAAGAAGGGAATGTGAAAATGTGAAACACATATAGTGTAAACGAAATCACGCTTCACGCAATTAACATAATTCTGCACCAATTAATATTGTTTTTTCCCGACTGGTGTCGACAGCAACACTGTACTTTTAATTTCTGTATATGATATTTATTTGTATAATCTATTCCTTTTCTGTGACTTTGGTCTGTCAGTATTGTTTGCATACTATATTTCTAAAAAACCTTTTAGACTTAAATATCAGATTAAATTCAGTTTTGTTTAATTATAAATAATAATTACCTAGTAAGCACTAGGTAACAGTGGAGAAGAACCAGGCTCAGCTTTGTCTTTAAAGTCAGGAGGCTGTCGGCCTCTCAGTCTGAAGCTTTTTGTCCAGCTGGAAGTTGATTTGTGTCCTATGGTTTATATATAGATTAATGTATCTGTAGGTGTGGAGTGTCAAATGAGTAGCAATGTAAATATATAGTGCTTCCTTAAAATATTTTTAAAAAAGCTAAGGTGAAAAATACCGGTCCAACCCATGGCTGTGAAACTCCATGACTAACTTTCTATTAAATGTTGTTACCATAAACATGCTGAAACTGATGAGATGAACCAAACAATATGCACCTGCGCTGTGAGGCACTGAAGTATAAGTAAGTCTCCGTGCAGGTCATTCCTGTGCAGGTGTTAAATAATTGCTTTCAATGTCTTTCAAGCGTTTTAGAGATAAAGGGCAGATTAGACATACGTGTATAATTAGCTAAAACCCCTGAGTCGAGGGGGTTTCTGAGCACAGGTTTGACGACAGCAAATTAAAGCCTGTGGTACAGCGTGCACGCTAGATGGATTCATGTGAGCGAACACGGACCCGCTGATTGAAGGTACAGGAAGACATCGACACAGTTGGGATCAAGGTTGAGCGTGTGATTAAGACGGTTAGTTGGGAGTTGATTCAGTGTTAATTTGAGTGACCTCCAGCAGCATCACCTCCTGTGTGAGCGGCTTAAATGGACACGTCCTCACATCCTCATGCTCCGTGTTCATGGGAATCAACGTTGGGAGCGTGGTAAATAGCACTGAGCCGACTGGACTGTGACCAGCTGATGTCATTCTGGAAACCAGAATTCCATCAGGAAATCATTCGTTCAAGTTTTATTTCTGCTGCCGGCTGTAAAAGCTGAGTAAATGCTGAAAGTCTTCTCCTCTCGTTGGTAATGAGTTGGGATAGTTAATATTTCTAGTGTGGAGTTTGCTGTTGTACAGCGGTGGCCCAATTAGAGCAAATACAGGTTATGAAAGCATCATTTCAGTTGTTTTATGATTGTTGATACTTCCTAGCTTGTATTGTCTAATTATAATACTAAATGTGTTTGATGCTGGATGAATTGCTTCTTAATTTTTTCCTGTGGTTAGTCTTCTGTAATTGTTCGAAACAACAAAGTTCTTTTGTTCATCTTTTCACTGCGAGCTAATTGTTTTGTCTCCTATCAGCGCACACACTCTCACACACACGCAGCCTTCACCGTATCCATGTGTGCCGTTGGATTAAATTTCTATTAGCTTTCCTCGATTGAGTTTGAAGATTGTTGATTAGCCAGTAATGGCCTTTGTTACTGCACTAATGAATAGCTTGATTACTATTCTACTTAGCTACACATCAGGAGGTAGGTGATGCTTACCAGTGTGTGTGTGTGTGTGTGTGCCTCTGTATGTGCGTGCATGTATGCGCATGTGTGTGTGTGTGTGTGTGTGTGTATGTGTGCCTCTGTATGTGCGTGCATGTATGCGTGTGTGTGTGTGTGTGTGTGTGTGTGTGTGTGTGTGTGTGCGGCATCTGTTGGTTTTATCCTCTAATAAACACACGCAGACCGTTATAGCCAATTATCTGGGTTTGTGTCAAGGAAGCTGATGGCAGCAGAAGAGAATGATAGATGTGCTGCTCTGCCAACACTCATCTCACGCTCATTCTCCTTCCTTTCTCGTTGCTTCCCCACTCTCTGTGGATATGACTCTCAATAACTTCTCTCCCACCTGCTCTCTGTATTTGCCGGCGAGTATTGTCTTTTTCTCAATTCCTCCATCGTCTCCACTTCATCTTCCTCTGCCCTCCCTCTCATTTGCACTTCTCTTTTGTCTTGTGTTTCTCACCTTCCTGCTGCTTTAATATCCTGCTTCTCTGCCTCCTTGTTTACGTCTCCCTCGGTTCACTTTCTGCTGACTGGACCGACCAGGCTCTTGACAACTGCTTTGGTTCATTGCATTGTGTGTGTGTGTGTGTGTGTGTGTGTGTGTGTGTGTGTGTGTGTGTGTGTGTGTGTGTGTGTGTGTGTGTGCGTGCGTGCGTGCGTGCGTGCGTGCGTGCGTGTGTGTGTGTGGCTTTGCTAACATGTTTGTGCACATGTGAGAGTTTGGTAACAGCCAACAGACGATTGGCGTGATGACTCCCTAGACGCCAGTCAGGGCCAATAACGAGTGTGGCACATCTGGCGTGGGAGCGCCTGTGAGTGAGTATCTGGTGCTGATGAAGACGTCAGGGGCTGTGTATGGGCAGGATGCAGAGTAAGATGAGCGGCCAAGGATCCCTGGAAACCCGCAGAAGAGCTGACTCGCATGTCCTGTCAACAACACATCGCACACACCAGCACATCCACCATAATCTTCAGAAACAGACTAGTAAAAATATAGTGTAAATAACTGACTTCACATAAAGCCATCATTTGATGTGAGGAGAATGTGACTCTGCAACCCTTTTGTCCCTGATCTCTCTATCCAAGCTCATTAAAGCCCAGACTCGGTCCCCGCCCACACACAGGTAGCGCAATCACTCGTTCCCCCACTCATGTGTGGACGCACAGGCCTCCACATAATGCTGTTAATCAAGGGGATGATCCTCGCTGACGGACGCGCTACTCGCACCCGCGTTGCCGGTCTGTCGCCCGCCTCCGCTCGTGTTGTGTGTGTTGTGTTTGGCCACACGCTCACTGTGTGTCTGCGACTTTGAGGGATGAACGCCGTGGTTCCCGGGCAGATTCTATCCACGCGCGCTGTATCTGTGCAGCCTTATCACCGCCCGTAAGAGCCTCTTTGCAGCGGCTCCACAAAGCATGTCACATTTTAGCATTTGCCACAGACGTTCTGGGCTCTATCTCACTTGTTGCTCCGTGGTCCGCCGTTTGTTTTGCTGTTGCAAGATTTATACAGTGTTTCTCTCTGTTACGCGGCGTGACTGTGATGTTCCTGCTCCCAGCAGCAGATATGGGGCGAAGCGTTGCCTTTCAAAACATTTTGTGCTGCTCTCCAATGCAACAAAGGGGAATATATATATCTGGATATCTTGGCCTACTTTTATCTTGTGCCGCTCGCAAGCCGAGTCTTTGTTCCGCTGCCAGCAAAAGATACACATCTCAACAGATGTGCAATATATTATAGTAATACTGTACATGGATGTCACACATCACAGTGGGGCATTTTTCTTCAGGTTTAGAGTAAGAGAATGGATGGTTTTATTTAGTATCTATTAGTGTGTGTGTGTGTGTGTGCGTGCGTGTGTGTGTGTGTGTGTGTGTGTGTGTGTGTGTGTGTGTGTGTGTGTGTGTGTGTGTGTGTGTGTGTGTGTGTGTGTGTGTGTGTGTGTGTGTGTGTGAGAACAGGTGACATGAGGGTGAAAGTTAAAACAACAAAAACACATTCCCCCCCTGGGATTGACTTGATCCAATCAGCCACCCTCTGCTATTTCCTCTCTCACACACACACACACACACACACACAAACACACACACACACACATGCTCCAGCTTAGGCTAATGGTGCGGGCGACAGCAGTGCGGCCGCCACATGTGGTCTCTTTGTCTGAGCCCAGCGGAGCCCACATCAGTCTTACAGGACATGCTTCAACCTTCAGGCACCATTAAAGACCGCGGCTATTTTCAGTGCATCGTCACACGGTAGCTCTGAACTAATATGAATACATTAGCAGTAAAGCTCCTCTAATAACACTAATAGTATTCTGCTGGGAGAGGATTTGATCTGAGCGCGTCTTTCTCCCCGTTTCACACGTTGCAAGACTGATTCATGAACTGAGTGCTTGAAAACCTTTTTATGTAAACGCATAATCCCTCGAATGTTGCGTGCATTCATCCTTTGTGTGAGGACGCTTCATACTTTAATGACCTGCTAGTCATTTCTGACATTGTTAAATTCAGTTCTCATTAGATAAAAAGATGCCTGGTTTGATATATACTGAACACACACACTATTAGAAATTTCAATTTCATTGTATTAAAGCTTTGGACTCAAGCGAAGGCCCATTTGATTGTTCGCTGTGATCTCAGCACAGTAAATTAAAGTAGAGACCCGTGTTTTCCTTCCAGGTTGTAGCACAAGTTACATTAGCTTGTGTTTGTGCCGACACCATTCTCCACTTCTGCAGGACACGGCTTGTGCTGTTTGTGTTTGTTTGTCCGCCTTTTCCTCCAGTACAACCTTTACTTTGTAATAGAAACTGAAAGGTCACCCAGCGTCTGCCTTTAGATGGAGAATGCAGAGCTGCCGTGAGCCCCGTGGCCGCGGAGCCTCGCGGATCAGCGCCGGCAGCGGGTGGAGGACGTGAGAGAACGGGCCCTCAGCCGAGCCTCCGCAGACGCTAGGCCGAAGAATAACACCAAATTTCCTCCTCTCTGCGTCTGACATTTCCATTTCCTAATGCACGGAGGGAGGAGGAAATTAAAGTATGTGCAAACAACGCAGCCCCGGCGTTTACGCGTCTGCCACAAAGCTCGGCCACTCGCGATTTATGGAGGCCTGGACCAGTAAATACACTCCTCAGGAAATGTGACTGGGCTCATAAACAGGGCAGCTTCCCACTGTCCTACCCTTCACCCAGACGACTCTGCGAAAGCATCTGGGCCACGCATTCTTCATGCTCTCACTGCTACCTGGGGATTCCAGGCTGTGAAGGATTCACTGCAGACGAGGCTCTGACCTGATGCTTTTTGCAACCGCTGTTATTTCGGGTGTGCGCTTCGCCTAAAGCTGCGTTCTCTGTCCAAATAGAAGATGCATGTTTCCTGTACTTACTGGTCACAAGGTAGTCTTCAAAGTCCACAAAGCGCCATATCCTTTCTTTTTGCATCTCAGCCGTGACAGCTTTGCTTGCGCGGAACCCCTCAAAGCCGAGATTACAGCAGGATCCTGTTATGAGACCCTCCGTCCCGTCTTTATTTGTCATCTGGAAAGGTTGAAAAACAAGACTGTAACGCGATTCTATTACTTTTCTCGCCTTACTCTGACAGATGGACGTCTTTAGAGGAAACATGTCTTTCAGGGCCTGTTTTCTCCCCACACGGTTTTATTTTAGGGCGGATACTGGGACTGGGTAATCTTTTGTCTGTCCCCGCGTGGAGCGGCGCCAGAGTGGATTCACGATTGTTTATTTCGGTTCGGCGTTCGACGTGCGCCGGCGCTCCGTGGTCTCGCCCCGCGTTGAGCTGCAGCTCAGACTCCTGCTCCTCTCCCCGTCTCCCAGGTGGAGTGGCTGAAGAACGAGGACATCATCGACCCGGCCGAGGACAGGAACTTCTACATCACCATCGACCACAACCTGATCATCAAACAGGCGCGTCTGTCGGACACGGCCAACTACACGTGCGTCGCCAAGAACATCGTGGCCAAGAGGCGGAGCACGACGGCCACGGTCATCGTCTACGGTAGGTTTTCAGTCCCGCAACCTTCTCATTTGAATGTGAAAAGTGAATGTGAGATTTCCTGCGTCTCATGTTGATGCCACAGCCTTTTTAATAGGTAGCTGCCGTCGTCTCCAGGCCCCATCTGCCGCGTGGAATTAGCTCTGCTGCCGTGCCAGCGCTCCCTCTTTGTGATTGGCCTGAGAGTCCCGCATCACCTTTGACCCCGCCAGTCGGGGCCCGCCGCTTTAAATTGGAACGAGCGGGCGTTCCAAGCGTCCGCGTCCGCAGCCAAGAGTCGCGGCGCGGCATATGGCGCGATAACAGCTGCGAGAAACAAAGCGGCAAAAAATAACTTTGAAACGGCGCCGCTCTGAATAGCGGTGGGTTGTGTTTTTGGTCAGGCTGAGCCCGTCTTGTGTTGTTCTACGGAAAAAACCACGAGGAAAACATTTATTGGGAGGAGGAAAATGTCTCCCGTGCCTCATTCTTTTTCTTCTTTCACCAAATGTCAGGGCGGCAGCAGTGGATAGGAAACAGTGTGAGCAGCAGCGATGTGTAGGGAAACACGTACGCACACAGCCCGGGTTCCTCCTCGACACAGACTCCATTCGCCGGGAGCAGTGTTTCAATCAAAAATAACTGTGCATGTGTGAGCGCTGGATGCAGACGGCGAGAGATGGAGTGGTTTGACACTGACGTATCCTCACAGAAATAGATTGTTCAATCTGCGGTTCAATTTTCTCAGCCGCACGAGGGCCCAGCTGACACTGTTGACAAGGTGAAACAGTGGTGTGGAAGGGAGGCAGAAAACAGCGGAACATAAGTGAAAAATGTTGCGGGGGGAGGCGGGTCAGGTGAGGGGAGGAAGGGGGGGGGGGGGGGGGGGGGGGGGGTCAGGTGAGTCAGGAGGAGAGAAGAAGGAGGAAACTGAAGTAATATAGAGTGAGTGCAGCGATTCCTTCTAATTGAGTGGCTGAGACAGCGCGGCCTCGTCTTCGGGACGCGGCCCGAGGGGGGGGGGTTCTGGGGCGCACCCGGTTCCGGCTTCTCACGTCCCGGTGCGTGTCGTCCCAGTGAACGGCGGCTGGTCCACGTGGACGGAGTGGTCTGCGTGCAACAGCCGCTGCGGCCGCGGCTTCCAGAAGAGGACCCGCAGCTGCACCAACCCCGCCCCCCTGAACGGAGGCCTGCCCTGCGACGGACAGGCCATCCAGAAGCTGCCCTGCACCTCGCTGTGCACCGGTCAGTCCGCACGCCTGATCCCACCCGCAGCAGCCGGGCTCGGGCTATAACCCCCCATCCTCTCTCCCCAGTGGACGGGGTGTGGACGGAGTGGAGCAAGTGGTCGGCCTGTGGGACGGAGTGCACGCAGTGGAGGAGGAGGGAGTGCAACAACCCGGCCCCCAAGAACGGAGGCAAGGACTGCGAGGGGCTCGTCCTGCAGGCCCAGAACTGCACCGACGGACTCTGCATGCAAAGTGAGTAGAGCTGTGGAACATTACGACACGATGCCACTGTCACACGCCTCTACAGTCATTATTTTGTGGGATTTGCCACATTGTGGACGATGAGAGGTTTTCTAAACGCCCAATCGTTAATGCTGCGAGCGTCCATTATTCAAGTCAACCAAGTCCAAAGACACAGAAAAAGACAGAAAAGGACACAAGCATATTGTTAACTTTCTTTCTGGTTGTAGGTGATGTGCGTTTTAATTATTGGCAGATAAATAGCATCAGAATCGGCCCAGTGTCCTCAGATGTTATGATGGTGAGGTCAGAGCTCGTCCAGCGTCTCATTCACGGCCGATCAAAGCTGCCCAGAGTCTGTGAAAGCACCTAGTGAGGTATAGATTCAGGCTCATTTCCCCCCATTGATTTTGTGTCTTTAAATTGACTCCACAAGCGCGACTTCGTGTCAGCACTTAGGTTTTAAGTTGCCGTGGCGATAACAGGAATCCATGGACGCGCGGCTCCCACGCGGTCGGGGAGGAGGCGGTGGTGAACCAGGATGTTGCAGCTGCAGATTAACTAGTTCTACGCGGTTTACATCGATTTCCTCGTCCCTATTAACTGAATTGATGAGAGGTCGCGTTTGGGTTTCGGGGCCGTGAACGAACTGATCACACTGTAGATGCACGAGGCCGGCTAATGTTTGAGATAGTGCTCTGTAATTGACTTTGAGCTCAAAAAGCACTTCAGCCGACCTCCCCCTTTAAGCGTTAGCTGTTCGACCTCACTTCTGCGCGGCGTTGACGCGTTTTGTATGTGTGTCTGTTTGTTTGTTACTGGAGGCGTCGACGTGTGCGGGTTTCTGCTTTTTCAAGAGTTGTTTTATGTCTTTTGGCCTGTTGACATTTCTCTGACATATCGATCAGGGCTCTTGGAACAGATCCGCTCTGTGTGTGTGTGTGTGTGTGTGTGTGTGTGTGTGTGTGTGCGTGCCTGTTTGTGTGTGTTTGTGCGTGCCTGTTTGTGTGTGTGTTTGTGCGTGCCTGTTTGTGTGTGTTTGTGCGTGCCTGTTTGTGTGTGTTTTTGCGTGCGTGTGTAACCGTGGCCTCAGTAATCGCTGCTCGTTGTGTCACACGAGGCCGTCGCAGCATCAGCAGGTACCGATGAGCATCACAGACGCCGTCTCCGCGCTGAAAGCTCCGGCCTCCTTTTGTTTCTTCCCATTGTGGCTCCTAATTGCTTCACTTTGTCTTATTGTTTCCTTTCTTCTTCAGGCGCTCCTCCTCGTCTGTTCTAAGTGAAAATGCTTTGTCTGGTTCCCACTGAATCAGCGCCGCTTAATTTTTCTGCCGTCATGTTGTCGTACGTTCGAACAATTGTGTTAATTATTAAAACATGATACAGCGCGTCGTTCAAGAGGAAGTGGAACGCGCTGAGACGACGGCACCGTTTAGAAACCTGTTTAAACTGTTTAAAGCCCACTTAACCCCGTCGCTGCCAGATCAGCGTGACTCCTGCAGCTCTGCTGGAGCTTTACGTGCACCACGCTGCTGTTGCCTTTATTAATTATACAGCAGGCCTTTATTATACATGAGTACATCAGCGGTTTATCTGTCACAGACCTCCCGGCTGCTCCGGTTAAGTGGACCGTTCACCGTGAGACAGCACTTATTCCATCGCACACACCAGCTTTGCTCCGTTTACAGTCAAGCTTTTTGGCTCATTTATCGGTTCACGTTCTGTTATGCTTGTCCCATTTGTTGTTGCTGTTGTTGTTATTTTTCCTCTTTAATTCATCCCACAACCCCTTTTCTTTTCCTGTCCAAAGGTTCATTGTTTCAGACGTCCAGTGAGCCCAAAGAAAAGAGTGATTTGGGAATCCCATGTAAGTTGATGTTTTACGTTCTGTCCCTTCTCCTTTCGTCTCCATCACCTGTGTGTTCCTTTGAGCGTCAGCCGCTGTGTTTCACATTAACATGACACTTTGAGGTGGATGATGAAAGTTTCGCACTTGCTCTGTGATGTTGGCTCTTATTGTTGTCCTGATCAAACAATGATCTTCAAACATCAGCTCTACTAGTGTTTCTGGAAGAAGTGATAAACGACTCTTAATCATTTTCTTCACTCATACGATGGGAAACAGAGTTTACGAACCCTAAAATAAGCAATAAGTGAGAGAAAGGCTTTTTGTTAACTTTCCAGCTGCATTATTTGTTTTGTTGCTTGCAGATAAAATCCAGAAAACACAATAATAAAAAATTGAATGTAACTGCTCTGAGTTCGGTCATGACCGTGGGGGGGGCATCATTTTCTCATGTATGTTACTGTAGCAGCAAATCGATTTTGGAGCCGTTGATCACTTGTGAGTTTGTTGCAGCTGCTGTGATTTTGGAGAGAAGCCACAGCTTTGACTCGCTGCCAAAACAGGTAGTTTTGGCAGTGAAACATAAAGCAAACATTCACCACCAGGTCAAACTGGGGGTGAACGTTTGCTTTGTGTTCATGGGTGAATAGGCCCACGTGGACCTCAGTGAAGTGCGATCACAGACACAGTCACAGACACCGACCCGAAACAGAGACTGTTCTACGGCCTTTAAAGTGTGTAAGTGAAGGATTGACTCTGACAGTTGTTACTGTCTTAACTTCCATCCATTTTCTTAACCGCTTACTCACGGGGGTCACGGGGGTGCTGGAGCCTATCCCAGCTGGCTACGGGCGAGAGGCAGGGTACACCCTGGACGGGTCGCCAGTCCATCGCAGGGCAACACATAGACAGACAACCATTCACTCACACACTCACACCTACGGGCAATGGAGAGAAGCCAATCAACCTAATGCACGTCTTTGGACTGTGGGAGGAAGCCGGAGAACCCGGAGAGAACCCACGCAAACACGGGGAGAACGTGCAAACTCCACACAGAAAGGCACGAGGTCCGCCTCCGGGAATCGAACCCAGAACCTTCTTGCTGTGAGGCGACAGTGCTACCCACCGCACCACCGTGCCGCCCCTGTCTTAACTTATGGAAGTTAAAATTTACAGAAAGGAACAAGATCTCCTGGCAAAGAGGAGTCTACTTTATGAAGGCAGTAATAGAAGAGGAAAAGGAGGGAAAATCCTCCTTCCTTCCTCTTCCTCTCACGCAGTGTTTTACCACAAACTGTGAGGAAGACAGAAATTGAGAAGTGCAAAAGGCAAACGACCCCTGCTATTTATTATTACTGTCCTTTTTTTGCTTCTCCCTCTCATTTTATCATCAAAGCGATCCTTGAGCGCTGTGATGTGTTCTAATGACTCTCATTTAGGTTCCACTGAAGCAGTTTCATCATCTCCGTGAAGATGACTGGTCTCAGACAGAAACAGACGCACGAACAGCTCGTTTATCACACTGTCCGAGTGTACGATCACGTAGGAGCTCAGCGATATCGTCTATGCGTCCGCTGCGTTCAGGGACAGTGCCGAGCGTCGGCCGTTTGTGTTTGACACACATCCAAAGTGAAGTAGGAGCTGGTTTGTCTCCAGCTCGCGAAGGTGACGCAGCTGTTTGTGTTGGTTACAGACCAGCTTAGCTGGAGGGGATGAGAACAGCAGGAGGATGGAGACTAAACCACCAGCATCAGTCTGATCCAGCAGACGCTGAAAAAGGACCAGCTCACGTATTCGGTCCATTCACTGAGCATTGTGACACAAAGCGTGTGATCTAATAGTGTTTGTTGTCATTTTAATATACCTTCCAGACGATGACAGATTTACTAGGCCGCTCGCCCAGTCTCTCTCTCTCCCATTCATCCCCCGTCAGTGACTCAGCGAGGTCGTGTCCACCGCGAGCGCAGCGCGGCCGCCGTCGGAGCGTTGGTGCCGAGTGAAATGAAAAAAGCAGTGAGTTTCAAGTAGTGATTGTCCACAGCTCCGCTTTGGATGCAGATCACAGAGAAGATGGAGGCGAGCTTAGCCGCGCTCTCCTCGTTCCCCCGTCTTTAAATCCTCTCGGAGGCAGATTGGACGGAGTCGGCGAATGACGAGGAGCTCATCCAATCAATACGCAGGGATTCGAATGGACCGGGGCCGAGTCGCGGCCTTTGTGGCGTTGGGGGGAAACTCTGTGCATAATTATTTCCTGAGCCCAGTTATGACCGCGCACTGGTGGCGGATGCGGTTACTAACGGGCTCGAATTCCAAAATGTAAAAATAAACATACTGCGCCAGTTATTACTGACGCAGACAGAAGACGGCTCAGCCCAAACACAGGGATTCGGCAGGTGAACACTGATTCATTCTGATTTTGCCACTGAAAACCATTTGACACTTACAATATTACAGCCTTCTTGTACTTTAGCACCATCAAATAATACTGAGTGAGTTTAATATTCAATGCACCTCCGTTCTCCTTTACAATGGTTACAAGATGGGAGGAACATGGACCGAGCCGAACCCAGGATTCAAACTCAGGCCCTGAAAAATCAACATTATAGATTTTAGTTTTATTCTGCCGGCCTGTCCGTCCGTCCGTCCGTTCCCCGTGAGCGCAGTGATCTGTCCGTCAGGCTGAGCTCCGTCCTGATTCTATTCCTGCCAGTCACTGCACCGCCTCAGGCCACACTAAGACACACACAGACGTCCAAACACATTATGAATCCACCTGGGAGCGGCCGAAGGCGTCTACGCCCTCATTTCCAGCCTCCACCTTGTCATGAAGACGAGCCATTATGCAGCGCTGCCGGCCAGGAATTAGAGTGTGAGGACGGGACGTTTTCAACCAAAGCAGCATGTTGTTGTTTTTTCTGTTCTCATGTGAATGAACAATACAAAGAAAGAAGTCGACACACGGAGCACAGAGTGGACTTAAGTGCTCGGGAAAAGCTGCAGTGAAGCACATAAGTGCGTTTTTTGTTCAATCAAAAAGACCTGTCATTCAGGTTTAGAGAAACATTCGGAGAGCGTTTTAAAACCAGCTGGGAAATCACTCCATCAGGGAAGTTATGCTTTTAAAATATCATGGTGGCTTTAAAAAAATATTAATATTCATTTACTTTTTCTTGTAGAAGGAGGGTACATTTTTATTTCTTTTTAACTTTTAATTAGCTTTATCAAACACATAATTATAGTAAAATATAATAATCAGTCAAACATTTTTGATGTTTACTTGTATGAGGAGAGCAATAGGATTTAATATGTTGCAGTAAAAGTAAAAGAGAACTTAAAAAACGAAAAGGCTTTGCTTCAAAGCAGTTGTATGTAGGTTACTCAGACAGGTAGAGAGTCTGATGGGACGTTTTCTTCATCTACAAATAAAACAGATGAAGACGGAGCGCGAGCGAGGGAACCAGGTCTGAGTCACGGAGGTGG
Source organism: Betta splendens (assembly GCF_900634795.4). NCBI lineage: Eukaryota > Metazoa > Chordata > Actinopteri > Anabantiformes > Osphronemidae > Betta > Betta splendens. The sequence goes on from NC_040889.2 coordinate 22,489,086, forward strand.
AGAACGATCTGAGACCTGGGACAGTAGTTGAGGCACCAGAACAGAGCGTTTGAACCCCTCTGGTTCGGAACATGGCGCCTCAGCGCGACACGGGAACGCCTGACGTTCCACACGTTCCACACGTTCCACACGTTCCACGCGGTCCAAAGTTCGTCGAGTTTAAGACCTTCACGTTGATAAAGATTCCCTAAATAGATGAAGACGATGATGATCATAATTAAGATCAGAAAGTTGGCACTTAAGAGGATTATCTGATTCTATTCCCCTTTGGCAAAGGCAGGACCTTGATAACAGGGCAGCGCTGCCGCATCCAGGCATCGGGGACTTTACAGAGCGTCAGAAGTAAATCTCTGACAGTAAAACCAGCAGGGCTTCAAAACTCAGCAGAGAGGTGGTGAACTTGGAGTGAGTTTGTGTTGAATGACAGCGGTGCCATAAATGATGTTCAATCAATGCAAATATACAGTAAATTACATTATACTGGACAACCGTGGCAACATCACAGCTTTTTACTGTTGTTTGGCCTCCATCCGATCCCTGCAGCATCACTGTAACGCCCTGTTTGCCTCCAGACCAGCGCTGCGAGGGGACCTTTACGCTCTGGGCCCCCGGGGGACGCTGCACGTGGCTGACAGCGCCCTCCAGTGGCGGAAGCAGCAGCTCGCAGCAGCGGCGACCCTGCGTATCCTGCCTTTGGGCCTCGTCAAAGGACGCCCTCGCGCACAGTCGAGCTCACGGCCGCTGAACTCGTTCGGATGCGACGGCGGCAAATCCCTGAGCTAATGACTCGGGCTGTTTGCCCCCAAAAGCCTGTTATCCGCCCCTCAACTCTCAGGGCGGATTAAAAGGAGCATTCCTACACGTTTCCGTCTTCGTCTTAATCGCTGCAGACAAATCCCCTCCCACCAGCTACAGCGCAGAGGACGTGATTACAGGAGCGCTTTAAGTGGGGCTACTCCAGAAGTCGCATGGGCGCTTTCATGTTAAATACGGTGGCTTGTTTGTTTTGCCGCTTTGAAGTTTAAGTGCGTTTTCCTGCTCCGTTCCCCCGTTTCTCCTCTTCGCTCCTATCTCCGTCGTCCTCTCCTCATTCACGCATTGTCCCTGCGTCCTTTTTACGCGCTCCCTTTATCCTCGTCTGACCTGCACCTTCTCATCTCCGCTCACCGCCAACTGCTCCTCCGCTCCGTTGTCTTCTGTCCACCCCTCAGCCGCTCCTCCGTCCTCTCTCCTTTGTTCCTCTCTGGTTATTGTCGTGCGACTGCACCAGCATCATCCATCAATAACAGCTCTGAGTCGCTTCCTCTGTTGCACAATACGGAGCACGGGTGGCGATTCTGCATAGTTCTCACTTTAAAGCCAATGAAGTCAGATGAATGTAAAAGAATTAACAGTCCTATTAAATGTTACCTATTCACATCCACACAAAAGCTCGGTTTGATGGACCTTTAAGTCTGGAAGGTGATTTAAGGGAAAAGTGAGTGTTCAGACCCACAGGAGGCCGTCTACTTCACAGTCTACGGTCTCACACATAGTGAGCCCTGCGTTTGTGTCCCCAGCTGCTCCCAGCACCGACGACGTGGCTCTGTACGTGGGCATCGTCATCGCCGTCATCATGTGCCTGGTCATCTCCGTCATCGTGGCGCTCTTCGTCTACCGCAAGACGCACCGGGACTTTGACTCCGACATCATCGACACCTCGGCGCTCAACGGCGGGTTCCAGTCGGTCAACATCAAAACGGCCAGATCGGGTGAGTGACGCGTGGCCCAGGACGGGTTCGTGCTGCGTCCTCGGCTCGCTGTACGAGCCTGTGTCATTTAGCTTCCGCCCCCGCTGGCGGTCTCCCCTGGTTCCGATCCGTCCCTCACTCGCCGTCACGCCACTCGCCCGTGTCCCCCCCTTCCCTCTCTCCCCCTCCCGTCTTCACATTCACCTCGATGGCGTTTCCTGTTTATCAGCACCCTCCTCTCTCCGTCTCCGTCTCAGCCGTCACTGTGGCTCCGACCGCCGCGGACGCTCCCTTCCCGTTTGTCTTGCTGTTTAAGTGGAGTCGTGTTTCACTCTCTGCTGTCTGTGCTGTCACTGCCCCCCCCCCCCCCCCCCCCCCCCCCCCCTCTTTTTCTTCGAGTTCTTGGGAAATGGATGAAACAACAAGAAGCACGCAGCCAGACACTTCAGAACTTATAAGAACTCACAGGACGGGTATTTAGTATTTGCATGAACGTGGTCGTTGACCTCTGAACTCTGAGAGGGGGGCGGTACTTCCTGTATGACTCTGTGGGGGGTCTGCAGACAACGGCCGCGTGCAGCTTAAACCCCCTCAACGGGCCAACGTGCATTATTCAGGCTCAACTGTGGGTCAACAATTAATATTCCAAAAGGGCTGTACTGTACAAATAGAGTGGAGGTCAGAGAGGAACGGGGGCGGCCCGGTTACGCGGTGCCGGTGCTGGTATGTATGCATGGATGTGCCCGTGCACAGGGGCGAGCGCCTTTGCATGCACGGAGACGGCTGACATTTTATCAGGGAGGCATTAGGATGCTTGTCACTCGGCGTTGGGGGACCGTCCTCCTATTACTATTAATGAAGAATTATGTCCCCCTCACTCACTCGTGCGCGCTCCCTCGCTCGCTCGCCCCGCTCTCCCTCTCTCTCTTTAGCTTTCCGTTAGTTGTTAATTAAATTTCAGCGGGGATGATTTGGCAGGAATACCCACTGGCCTTAAGGGTAAACAGCCTGGTGATGGAGAGGAAGAGAGTGATAGGTGACAGATGTGGGTGTGAGTGAGTGTGTTAGTGGGGGCGCGGGGGGGGGTGATAATGAGGGATTTTAAAATTAGAATGGATGGGCCTTCGGTGGGGATGGCAGGGTTTCGGGCTCTGTGCCCAAAACGACGCCGCGTGGTGTGAATAAAGCTGGAATAGTTCTCGGTGGGAAACCGGCCTCCTTGAGATCCCGCCACCAATTAAATCCCGATCACATGTTTGTGGAGGAACCTTGAAGGATAAATTGAAAGGAAAGCGTGCGGCCCATGAACCGCGGACTGACCAGCGGGAGCTTTGTCTGCCTGTTGATTCAGTCTACAGCATATTGTCTCTGTTGATCTCTTTCACATGAACCATTCGCTGTGAATACATTAATAATCGTACATTTGCATAATAGGCACAAAAAAACCTGCTCAACGTGATAATTTCCAATTAACAGGCCCCAGATCGTCTTTAACAGCCGGTGATGACAACTCGGTAAACGGGCGCAGCGGGGTTTTGTCAGTTTCGAATTGTAACAGTGATTTTTTTTTCATGTTTTCGATGCGATCAACGCGCGACGACCTCTTCGACCGCGCAGGCGACGCGAGATTAGCAGTTCGGGGAGACGAGCGCTGTCGCCTCGGTCGGAGAGTGGAGGTCAAAGCGGAAGTTTGACAAACGCGCCGTCCCGCGTCGCTCTGCGGCCGACGCCGTATCTGTGCCCCCTCCTCGCTCCTGCTCACTGATGTGATGACGCGAGGCTGCTCCGTCGCCCCGCTGAGCGCGAACCGTTCATTGCTAGCTGTAGCAGAAATGCTGCGTGCCGCCCACTAACCCGCGCTCTTCCCGCTGCAGCCGACCTGCTCACGGCCCCTCCCGACCTCACCAACGCCGCCGCCATGTACCGCGGCCCGGTCTACGCGCTGCACGACGTGTCCGACAAGATCCCCATGACCAACTCGCCTCTGCTGGACCCGCTGCCCAACCTGAAGATCAAGGTGTACAACTCCTCGGGCCTCGTCACGCCGCAGGACGACCTGGGAGGCGACTTCGCGTCCAAGCTGTTTCCTAAGGTAACGTATGGAGTCGTTTCGAAGCCACATTAATAAGAAGCCGCGCAGCATCGGTTCACACGGAGCCCAGCGACCCAGTTTCCCCTCTGCTCCGGCTCCACGGCACGCGTGCGAGAGCCCGTTATCTCCAATGGAGATGAAAAGGCGGGGTTTCATCAGCACCCGTCCTCAGGCTGTACCAGGTCCGACCCGCTACCTTTGAGCTCCGCGGATCATCGGCGCCGTTTGATGATTTGTCTGTTAATACGGGGGTTTCTGTTGTGACCTTCCCGACTGATGTGAGGACAGCTTTGTCCTTTACGCGCGTGTGTAAGTTCATGTCCGCTCTGTTTGACGATGAATTTGGACGTTCTTATTCGACGTGGACAAAAACAGACGAGCGCAAAGCGGGCCGTGTTTTAGCACGTGGCCTAAAGGTGTTTTCGCGGGTCAGTTGTAAAAACCCCGTCTTCTCCCAGACCTCCTACGGCGCCGCTCCGAGGCGGGGGCGGTGGTTCCCATCGGGTTTTAGCTAATGGACGCCCGGCGTCCCGCAGAACGCATTAGCGCCGTGCTGTATCAGGGAACGGGAGCGCCTCTGATTTAATGCCGCGCAGAAGAAAGCTCCAGTGACCAATACGAGCCAATTGACCTTGCGCAGTAAAACCTCTCCGGACCGTCATAAACCTGTTGTTTTACTACAATGCATGTTTATAGCGGTTGACATCAGCTCTGTCAGGAGGTTTGCCCTCTACATCACCTCCCTCTGCAGACTCCAGTAAGAAGATCTGTGGTTCCTATTGAATAAACAGCATCATGCGTTTTTGCATACGACATATTGACCCCGGCGCCTTCCGTTTCCTAGGTAACGCAGTCTCTCTTAGACAACAGCGACACCCTGAACCTTCGGAACCACACCCTAGCCCGGACCCGCGATCCGTCCTGCACGGCCCACGGCTCCTTCAACAACCAGGGAGGACACCTCATCGTGCCCAACTCCGGTGAGAACTTTGACGAGCCCTCATTAAGCGCTTAATCACAAACGGCCGCGCATTCGGCCGTTCGGCTCATGAACGTCTCCGCTCCCTCCCTCAGGCGTGAGCCTGCTGGTTCCGGCGGGCGCTGTTCCTCAGGGCAGGGTGTACGAGATGTATGTGACCGTGCACAGGAAGGACGGCTTGAGGTGAGCGTGTTCGCCGCGTTCCTATTACTCTCCCTCTGTGCGTTTGTTCCGTGTTGTCCCTGTCTTCCTTTCATCTCCTTGGGTGTTTGTGCTTTTTCTGGTCGCCCCTCTGTTTCTCTTTGTCCGCGCTCGCGCCTCTTTCTCCTGGGCAGCGTCTTTTCAGCCCGTTTGGTGCGGATGCGTGGGGAGTCTTTCTCAGTGTGGCACGGGCTCAGGATGCACAGCACGGGATGAGTCATTATTATTTATAGTGTATCCGTGCACACCTTCTTTAGCTGATTCATTCAGATGAGGTCACTTAAAGCCACAATATTCCTACATTGATGCCAGACATATAATTCCAATCATCAGTGTTAAAGAGAATATTCTACATATTAGAACATATCAGTGTAGAATCAGTGCATTTCCTTAATCCAGAGCCATTATTTAATGATGTGTAAAGCAAATGTCAGATGCGTTTCCCATGGTACAGATGTGAAGGTTTTTGTGAGCGTATGCAAAGCGATTGCTTTTTCCATAGTAACAAACAGATTAGCGGCTATTTTTGGGATTACTGAAATCCTGTTATATGTTCTATAATCCTCAACTCCCCGGCTCTGTGCAGAAGTGTGGTGAAGCTTGCTTTGACACACCATAGACAAGAAGAAGATGATTGTGATTGTTGATTTACTGCTCGTCTTGGCTTCTCACAGAAGGAAACAAGGCCCCGTGAATGTAACTTTACTAACACCTCAGTCAGTTATTGATTTAAACTGACAGCGAACCAATTATTTAGTTATGCTGGTTTTATTCACCTTTTTTTATTTACCTGATTGCGCTGAATTGCTGAGACTAGTTTTCACGTCGACCTTTTGTTTAATTGTTGCTGTTTCCAGCAGCAGGTTTGTGCATTAATAATCATAATGGTACAGTGAGAGGAGCGAAAAAAAAAAAAAAAAAAAAACTCAAGGAAAACGTTGATGACAGTGTGAGCTTTTCAGACTGTGTTATTTTACTTGTGTCCTATCAGTCCACCATCTAATATTATTATGTCTCTTTGAGCTGTTTAGTTATTGATTTAAACTGACAGCGAACCAATTATTTAGTTATGCTGGTTTTATTCACCTTTTTTTATTTACCTGATTGCGCTGAATTGCTGAGACTAGTTTTCACGTCGACCTTTTGTTTAATTGTTGCTGTTTCCAGCAGCAGGTTTGTGCATTAATAATCATAATGGTACAGTGAGAGGAGTGCTGTTTCTCAAAGGGCACGTTGCTTGGACTGTTTAACTCTAATTGTTTTCGAGCCGTTCACCTGGACCTGTGAGAAACCGTCCAGGAAACCCCGCATCCTCACGACCAAAACCGGAACCGGAACCGTGCGGTCGGGTCGGGCGGTGGCACAGCGAGTCGTTAAGTGATGATACCTGTGTTGAATAAGTCAAGAGGTGCTGTTAGCACGTGAGTCATACTGTTTCTATGTGCTGGATTCTCCTGCCCATGTGAACCCTTCATGAGTCCGTAATGAGCTCCAGCAGCTAAATCGATATTACTGCTCAGGATTAGTGTCCCCCTGACACGAGGCAGGCGGAGGAAAAAAAGCACGGTTACATTTTAGATTCATCTCCTCTGTCTGTTTGGGCTCTTCTCCAGTCAGTTAATCTCCAGCATCACGAGGAAAGAAAGTGACTGTGATGGATTCTGCCGAATAATGGAGTCTTTTTAAATGTAGTTTTGTTTGGACATAATAATAAGAATAAGAATAAGAATAAGAAAACCTTTAATAGTCCCGCAGTGGGGAAATTACCTCTCACAACAGCAGTACAGATGAGCAAGAATACAGGTACAGAACAGTTTGTGTTGGCACAGTACAAAGCAGTACAGTACAGTTAGAGTGAGTATGAGGTCATTGCAGGGTTATTGCACAGTAATGAGTATAAGATTTGTACCGGTAACAATATACATGATTGTTCACAGATTTACACAAATATTGTGCAGAGCAGGTTGCTATATAAACCACTGATGCAGTGGGTGAGTGACTGTGGTGGGATGTGGTCAACAGTTCTGATTGTACAGTCTGACAGCAGCAGGTAGGAAGGATCTACGATATCTCTCCTTCACACAGCGAGGGTGGATCAGTCTGCTACTGAAGCTGCTCTCCAGAGCAGACAGTGAGTCCTCCAGTGGGTGAGAGACCTGGTCCATGATGGATGTCAGTTTAGCCAGGACCCTTCTCTCACCTACCTCCTGCACCGTGTCCAGAGTGCAGCCCAGGACAGAGCTGGACTTTCTGATGATCCTGTCCAGTAATAATAATAATAATATCCAATAATAATAATAATAATAATAAACACTGATGCATATTGTTAGTCGTTCTTCCTCTGACTCCAGCAGAGGCCAAACTCCACTAATCACCCTCTGATTGAATCTGTGCTGCTCTGCTCTGCCCGCTGATTGTCTCATCTGCTCCCAGCCGTCGGTCCACCTGTCCTCTTTATTAATGTCGCCCAATATTCTCCACATATGAGCATAATGACAGGATAACGCAGACAGGAGGGAAAATCAATGGGGCTTTCTGCAGCCCCGTCGCTCAGCTGGGCCTTATCTGTCTTTTCCAGACCCCCGGTCGAGGACGTCCAGACGGTGCTGAGCCCAGTGGTCAGCTGCGGACCTCCAGGAGCCCTGCTGACCAGACCAGTGATCCTCACCATCCACCACTGCGCCGACAATGTGCAGGAGGACTGGCTCATCCAGCTGAGGAACCAACTGGCCATGGGAGAGTGGGAGGTGAGTGTTCAGCTCTGTGCCTTTTGTCTGGTCTGTGTTGCTCCGATTTACAACCTGCAGCAGCAGAAGTTTTATTGTGTACATAGCCAGGAACCTAAGTCGGCCCAACAGGGATGCTGCTTTAAGTTCCGCTCTGGGAGAGGCGCCCGGATGCCAACGAGCCCTGAGCCTTGAAAGCAGCAGCAAACGAAGGCAGAGGCCGTTGAAGTTAACTGAAGCCGCGCTCGTGCTCGCTGCGAAACCGCTTGTAGTTGTGTTGTCGTGCTTGTTCTGCACGAGCCGTGCACGCGTGAAGCTCGGTTGCTTTGCAACGCTCAATAGAAATCCTGTGGCAGGACCTTAACAGAGCTCATGACTGATGACTGTCATCTGCATACAAACCGTATCGATGTTTAGGAAGCCAACGGGAAATCGGATGCAATATCCTGTGTGACACTTATTGTCCACATGCGGCGGGAGGAAAACAAAAGAATAGGAGAGGAAATGCGGTAAACACGAAGCGCCTACAGGCTAGAAGACAAGTGGGGGGTTGAAGACTCCTATCAGGAGCGATTTGTTATGCTCCTGCTGTACTCCTCTTCTCATCTTCCTCCTTGTGCCTCCATCCCTCCTCGTTCCTTCCCTTCTCCTGCTCCCTCCTCCTGGTTTCTCAGCATGAAGCCTCCACCTCAGCGTTCTGCTTGCCTGTGTGTGTGTGTGTGTGTGTGTGGGTGTGTGTGTGTGCGTGTGTGCATGTGTGTGTCCTTGTGGGTGTGGGTGATAAGGCTGTCTTGCAGCATCACTGTGTCTACAAGGCACCCGTATGCTGTCTTCTGTTGCTTATCACAGCTCAACACAATGTCTCTGCACAATTAGCCATGCATAAGATTCTGTGTGTGTGTGTGTGTGTGTGTGTGTGTGTGTGTGTGTGTGTGTGTGTGTGTGTGTGTGTGTGTGTGTGTGTGTGTGTGTGTGTGTGTGTGTGAGAGAGAGAGAGAGAGAGAGAGTCACACAGAAGCTGTGGGTAAAGACGAGAAAAATGAAAAGTGGAGTTTCATCAGGAAGTCGATTTGTTTTTCTCTTATAGCGGTAGAACATCCATTTCCCATCAGAAAGTTTTCCCCCCAAAACGTGGGGGGAGGTAATTGAATTCCTCTCACATCAGGGGGGCGCAGCCCAGTTGTGATTACCAGTAATAACAGATTCATACCATATTGCTTCTCTACCTCTTTGTATCGATTTGACTCATCTGTGGACGCACAACTCTGCATGAGCCGTGATTGAGAACTCAATATGCGAGTCGCACATGCGACGCATGTCCCCCGTTTACATGCAATTATGCCCCATCAGAGGTGTGTGTGTGTGCGTGTGCGCGTGTGCGCGTGTGCATGTGTGCGTGCTCAGATTCAGTTGTCATATAAAAATGACAAAGTGAGCCTTTGCATCCTTCCTCTATCTAAGGAGCCTTATGGATTTGCCATCAGTCAGGCCGCGACAGAGCCCCGGTCGAATTTTATGAACAAGAGTCAGCAGATAATCACAGCGGGACTGGACACACTCCACGGACACCGGCACCAGCAAGTGTAAACAGACGCCCTGATTTACTCACGGATTCCACGTATACATCAAACGCATCTACGAGCATTCTCAATTCAGAGCCCTGTGTTAAAACATTCACAATCTGCTAGATCAAATGTTGGACATCTGCTTTTCAGATAAATAACGCGACTGCCACAAACAGCTCTGTCGTCTTCCACCGAGGCGCTCAAACGCAGCTTGGCTGCAAGTCAACGTTTACGGTGCGGCTTTATTTCTTTAGGAGCATTTTTAGATGCAGCGGTCAGCGCGTCTCCCCACGCGTCAGCACAAACACCACAACCTTGTCTAAACACGGGGCGTTTGTATGAGTGGACGTGGTTCAAACAGCAACGTGGCCTCGTGACAAATAAAGCTGGTGTCCAAATAACACGAGCCCAAGCTTTAACACGAGCGGCCGGTGCCAAATACAGGCAGGTCCCAAACCAGAGGACAGTTTATAGACGCAGGATAATCATACTGACTCGTGTGTGTGTGTGTGTGTGTGTGTGTGTGTGTGTGTGTGTGTGTGTGTGTGTGTGTGTGTGTGTGTGTGTGTGTGTGTGTGTGTGTGTGTGTGTGTGTGTGTGTGTGTGTGTGATCCCCACAGGACGTGGTTGTGGTGGGAGAGGAGAACTTCACCACCCCCTGCTACGTTCAGATGGACTCGGAGGCGTGCCACATCCTGACGGAGACGCTGGGCACCTACTGCCTGGTGGGCCAGTCCATCAGCAAGGCGGCGGCCAAGAGGCTCAAGCTGGCAGTTTTTGGACCCATCTCCTGCACGACGCTGGACTATCACATCAGGGTCTACTGTCTGGACGACACGCAGGACGCACTCAAGGTGTGCTGCTCAAATCCCAGGTCTCCCACGCAGCCATTAGCGTAAGAGCTCTGTTGTGTTCCCGGGCCCTCAAAGGGGATCCGTCCTCTCCCGGGCCGACCCGCACCGAGGCTCCCTGCTCTTAATTTGCATGTGAAATGTAATAAATGAATGTTGGACTAGACACGTCCAGAGTCATAAAATGGAAATGTCCTCACCTCTAGTCTCGTGGAAGCGAGCCGAGACGCAGTAAACAAAACGGGGTCAAGCAATGTCAAACGCGCGGGTTCAAAGCACCGCGGGACCGTCTGATGCCGGGGATCAGCGCGGCTAATTTATACACGCGGCGACGAGTAGTAGCTGGAAAACAAAGTTCAGAAGTTGCGCTGCTGAATGAGGACTTTGTTTAGTAATTGATCGGCAGGCGTTTCAAAGGGAAGCCTCGGCTGCACGTCTGCAGTGGAGCCGCGGCGTGGGAGGATGACGGGAAGGAGGAATTGATTATTTTGAAAAGCATCAGAGGAAGTGCTGGTAATTTATGTGCGTCTGTGTGTGTGTGCGTGTGGTAATTATATGCACTACATGAGTGTGTAAATATGTTGATGCTATCAGCGGGTGTTTACTATTCCGCCTGCTGCTGCCGTAGGTCTGTGGGGGACAAATACTTCCTTAGCGCTCTCTTGGTGAGCGCTTAGTTGATATACAGAAGTCATTTTGAAAAGGATGAGCAAAGGAATCCCCCCATGGACCGAGCGTGTAATGTTTTATTGAACGCACCGCAGCACAGCAACATAAAAACGCTGCTTTTCTTTCACAATGCGGGGGAGAAACGTCGAACGGGCCGGTGTTGGTTTTACGCTAAGTGATTTATTTTTCCATTTGCTGGAATCCAAGATGCTAAATGAAAACGGTGACCCCCGGTAAGTGCACTGCATCGCCTTCTGTAGTGGAGCGGAGTGAGCTTCATGTTTGGACCCGCATCACGGCTGCTGTCGTCTGGGCCCAGACCCTCAGGTTCACGCGTGTGCGTTTCCTCTGCAGGAGGTTCTTCAGATGGAGACCCAGATGGGAGGGAAGCTTCTGGACGAGCCGAAGACGCTCAACTTTAAGGACAGCACACACAACCTGAGGCTGTCCATCCACGACGTGCCGCACGCGCACTGGAAGAGCAAGCTCGTCGCCAAGTACCAGGTGAGGAGCAGTTCTACCGCCGCGGCGGACCGGAGGGCTCACCGCGTGACGGCCGCCGTGCGTTTCCCACAGGAGGTCCCATTCTACCAGGTGTGGAGCGGCAGCCAGAGGAGCCTCCACTGCACCTTCACCCTGGAGCGGCTGAGCGCCGCCACCGCGGAGATCAGCTGCAAGCTGTGCGTGCGGCAGGTGGAGGGCGAGGGCCAGATCTTTCAGCTCAGCAACACGCTGGAGGAGGTGAGTGTGTGTGTGTGTGTGTGTGTGTGTGTGTGTGTGTGTGTGTGTGTGTGTGTGTGTGTGTGTGTGTGTGTGTGTGTGTGTGTCTACTCACTCCCCCAGTAAAGGTCCTAAAGTCACTAAGTTTCCCTCTGTCTGACAGACACCCAGGGCTCCTGCTGTGGCTCTGTGACTCCGTTCAATCATTTATACGCAGGCTAGAGGTCACGCGACGCGAGCGGAATAACTCGCCTTTGATTTCGCTGGGCCACGCAGCCGCTAAGTCAGTGGGCGCGCGCGTGTGCCAGTGGTTCTGGTCGGAGGTCAGACTTTTTTTCTGGAGCGCCACTGCTTTGAATTCTTCGCCGTTGCGCTTTGGAATATTTTTCCACTTCCTGTTTAAGCGTGCGGGTCCTTCTGTTAAATGCCTGGATGTTAAACAGTATAGAGACGTCCGAGACGTTCCTCTGCCTCCGTCGCTCGGCCTCCAGCAGCACAGAGCTGTCTGCTGTAAATTGGGACTAAGTAGATGCAGTAAATAGTCATCACTCACTTCAGCCGCGTTTGTTAGGCCGCCGCCTTTCAGGCCCAGAATGGCAGTGGCAGATTAATGGTCGGAAGGTTCGAACTCCAGATCGACGGCAGCAGGAGAGCGGGAGCAGATCATTGTGTTTGTTCCAGGCTTGTATTAATTAGGAGACCTGTGTAATTGGTCAGACCGAAGACAAGAAGCAGAGACGAGCGGAACCTTGCATTTTGAATGCACGTATCGTACCTTTTACTCGGTCAGTGTTGCTGTTTTGGTGCGTGAGGGACTTTTAATCATCCTGTTCCTGCGCTCAAGTCAGAATGTGTTATTCTGGGCATGCAGAAAACATCTTCATCTCTTCATTTAACGCGTCAATCTTCTCTGTGTCCTTCCAGGAAGTCCAGTGCATAGACACGTCCCTGATGGACCCTGCCAGTAACATCACCACCTTAGTGGGGCCTAATGCCTTCCGCATTCCTTTGTCCATCAGACAGAAGCTGTGCGGCAGCCTGGACGCGCCCCAGACCAGAGGGAACGACTGGAGAATGCTGGCTCACAAGCTGCAGCTCGACAGGTGACGCACGCGTGCCTCCCGTCGGCGCTTTGACAATCGTCTGCGCGCAGAGAAGCTGGTGAAGCCGGCCTGTCGCGCTCACCTCCACAGCAGAGACACATCAGCGAAGGCAGATCGAGTCCCATGTTGCAGCCACAAGAGTCATTTTATTAAATTATCACGTCCGTTCTATATGGTTCTCAGTTGTTACAAAAAAAAACATCTCACGTAACTTTACATTACACTTTACTTTACATTTAAATGTTGTAAACTTGGATCCCTGCAGAGTTTGGGCAAAATGCATTACGGCCGCATCCCCGTGTATCTAAACGGTAACGATTTCCGTGGCAGCGGTTTTCTTTCTGCATCTGACTCACAGGTAACATCCTCAGCCGCTCTATCCCCAGACGTGCGTCTCGATGATTCAGTCTGGAGCTTCGTTTACCGGCAGCTGCCGACAGCAGAGGCAGATATTGAGAGGATAATTGGGCACAAGTGCACCTCGTCGTCCCAGCAGGCAGCCAGCTCATGATTCAGTTTGTTAATGTGGGCACCACATATTCACCGTCAGTGGGTGAAAAATGGACAGCGACCAAATTGTTGTTTACTTGTGCATTTCTGCTAAAAGCATCCCTTTAAAAGGTGCAGATTAAAAATAGTGGAGGAGGCGTCATCCTTTATCCTCGCGCAGCAGCCACGTCGTGTCTGGCTGACTTCAAGCATCACTCACGCTTTGTCGTAGCGTCCATGGTAATTTACACTCAGGAGACACAATAAGTCAATCAAACAATCCATTATAAGATTTAATGGTGTTATTGTAAACCTTTGGGTGTAAAAGACGCACGCGGCGCAAACGCCGACAGCGGGAGGCTCCTCGTCGCATCCACGAGGTTCAAGGCCGGAAGACGCGAAGACCGAGACGCAGTAATTAAAATGACTTTATTAGATGTTTGGAGTGAGATAAAAATAGAGCGAAACTAATCAAATCAGCAGGAGGAGGCGGCGAACGAGCGCACGGGCACCGTGTGTGCGTCTGAGCGGCGGCAGAGAGCGCCGGCGGAGCAGTCATGGGATTTAGTGAGGAACACGCGGCCTCGTCTCCGTCCTCGTAAGAGCCCGGTCTGGAGGCTTCGCCGCGGCACGCAGCATCCAGGCCTCACACACGCTTCTGCGCCGGGTTCTCTCTCTGCAGCCGCCGTGAACCGGGCTCTCGGCGGCTGTGGTTATTATTCATTACTCTATTAGCAGTTCTCCCTGCAGAGTCGGTGGCACAGTTAGATGCTAATTCCACTTTTACATTTTCTATAATTATTTTGAAGCGAGTTGAGGTCACCTGCCGCGTTACATTAAGTTCTTTACTCCAGATACATCATCACGTACCTTTCACTTCTCTTTCCTCAGCTTTTTACAAGACTGTTGTTCATGTAAAGAAAGTTAATGTTTTTATAACACTTTAACCTGGCTTCCATCCCTCTCCTTGGTTTTATTCCCACAGGTACCTGAACTACTTTGCCACCAAGTCCAGTCCGACCGGCGTGATCCTGGATCTGTGGGAGGCCCAGCATTTCCCCGACGGAGACCTGAATGAACTGGCGGCGGTGCTGGAGGAGATGGGCCGCCATGACAGTAACCTCGCCGCCATGACAACGGAACACTGATGGAGCAACGCCGCCGCTTTGACAATGACAGAACTCTGGAGACGATTACACGTGAATTCTCGACGGCAGATACTGCAGCGAGGGCAAAGAACCAATTAGGTGTGAGCAGGAGAAAAGTTGTCGCCATGGCGATCGAGCAGCGGTTAAATACCATGGTAATCATGCCGCCATGGTAACGGCCGGCAAAGGGAGGTGCGCGGGCCGGTGCTATTTGTGATTTTGTGCAATGTTGCAGTGTCGTGTGTGAGCGAGGAGCCGGTCTGGCACACGGGCCGAGTCCATCGGGAGGAAAGAAGCAAACACATGCCTAAAAAAACCCTGTCCACTCTAACGCCAGTTGTTGTTGTTCTCTTGCTCTTACTTTACACTGAGAAAACAGGGGGGGGGGGGGGCAGCAGAGGTTCTGACCTTGAAAAACCTCCGTAGGAATGGAACAGAATCGTAAATTGAGAGGAGCTAAAGTGATTACAGGGGAGTGGGAGCAGGCAGATTGAGGAAAAAGAGAGAATGAGCTCCACTCTTCAGCAAGAAGAGGGGAAACAGAGAGGAACTAAAGTGATTACAAACGTGAGGGAGGACGTGGACACGAAGTGATGGAAGGAGCTGCAAGTGATCGTCTGTAAGAACAGATGGGGGGGTCCCACTGTCCTCCCGCGAGCCTTGGCTGTACGTGTTTGCCAGTACAGTTTGTTGTCTTTATATCGTTTCCTAGGGAACGCTCTATGTATTCTGCTGTCCATATGTGTGGATCATTTCCTGCTATCGGAGCGACGGTCGGTCCAGGGTCCTGAGCAGAAACAAGCCAGACACAAACAGCGGCACTAGTCAGAGACGGTGCTCTCGCTTTCCTGGGTTAAATGTCGAGTCCGTGGCTTTTTTTTTTAATGCATGAACACCTTGAATCATCCAGGTCGTGACTCTTGCAGCGTCCACTGTATTTGCTGTCCTCGTGCCTCTAATCGTCTTTTTAAAGCCAGTCCAAAGAGAATCGCGCTCCTGACGGACGCGCGTGAACCCGTGAATGCGTCACTCGTGCGCTCGTGACAGACCTGTGAACGTTGTCCCTTCGGAGGATTTTGCCGCCGGTCAGTGAGGCGCTCCCATGCACACGTGGGCGCATTGTTGGTTTTAAAAGGAGCCATCACTTTGCTAACGTCAGCACTGCACATAGTGAAGTTTCTGTTCCGTGTTTTTGCACTTGCCGGACGTTCACAACAAGCCATTGTAGAAGCCTGAAGCGATGGCATTTACCAAACCTAATGTTGACACACCATCGGCTCCTCTGAACTCTTTGGGACCAGAGGGGGACGAACCTCAGACTCCAGAACTTGAAACTGTGGGGCTTGTTTCTGAACAGGGTCCAGCGTAGAAATAAAGGAAAAGGAGGCAAAAAGGGACAATTTAAAAAGTGTTTTAAATACACCGATATACAACAGACCATAGTATTATGTGAAAGTGAATTAAATACAACTGTTATCACGCATTACTGCTAAATGTACCCAGTATAGTACGTTTTTTTTTTATTTCACTAACACATATGTTCCTTTCATAATATTATTTTTGGTTGCCCCATCACCACAGGATGTCAGTTACTGTTCGTGTCACGTGTGATCACCCCCATGACTTTTCTGGTCACTAGCACCATCCAGTGGCCTTTGAAGAATAACAGCGTTTACATTTTCTGTGCACCTGAAACGTGTAAATACATTATTATCATATTCATAACCTTCTATTATCGTGGTATGTTTGTTCAGTGGTCATTATCATATTATTTACATTAGCATTATTATTATTATTATTATTTTCTCTTATGCTTTAATGTTTTGTTGTTAAAGGTGTGGACTGTGTGGAAAAGAGGGCAAAGGTCTAGTTTGTCTCAGATCAACATTCCAGCTCATGGTGTATTTGTTGTGACGGCTGCAATTCAGAGCAAAGAAACAAGATGAGCGCTGAAGGGGCCGATGTAAAATCAAGTGTAATATATGTGTGCTTTGCAGAATCTCATTGTGACTAATGCTGGCGTTCAAGCGGACGCGCTGACTGGGGTCAACAGTGTCTGACGAAGAGGTCGATAGTCGCGCTTGGAGCCGTGTTTTTAGTGGCTTTGGATTAGTTGTCAGAAAACGGCCTCTGGTCACTAACGAAACAACAACCTGAGCTCTGGGTTCGAAAACATATTCACCTTCTGGGATGAAGATATTTCCGCTGTGGGCTATGGAGAGACGCCATATGAAACCAAACATCAGGTACAGTACGTGGAGGAGCCACTGAGGGGGGCGCTGTAAACAAAGGGCAGATCTTTACCCCGTCGTGCCACATCTCTCCTTGTGGCTCCAAACATCGATTCTTGTCCCGCATAGATTTTTCTGTCTCTTAAGTCGGTGAAACGTGTGCACGTCGGGACTCGGACGTGCTGCACCGCTGTAACACCGGGAGCGGGAGTTACAGTAACGGGCGCGACGAGACGGAGGGGAAGTCAGTAAAAAGGTCCACTCATCAGCTGAGTTTGTTGCAGAACACAAACCCAAAGGTCACGACGTGATGATGATGATGATGATGGTCAGCATCTCC
The DNA here is from genome assembly GCF_900634795.4 of Betta splendens. Classification (NCBI taxonomy): domain Eukaryota; kingdom Metazoa; phylum Chordata; class Actinopteri; order Anabantiformes; family Osphronemidae; genus Betta; species Betta splendens. Next base: position 22,505,930 of record NC_040889.2, read on the forward strand.
GTTTAACTGGAAGGAGCAGTAACACTAACACTTTACCAGCAGGGCGGACTGAGAGCAGGAGCTTTCATGTGAGGAGAGAGTCCTCACGTTAAAATAAAGAAAGTATGTACAATTATTTTCTATCCACACTATGTACAGTTGTGTACTGTCGGCTGTATTTGGCATATTGCAGAGTATAAAACAGAGCAGTACACTTAGATTCTAGTTTCTATGTTTCACGTTCTTTTAAGTTTTGTTCCTTCTTTGTAAAAGCAGTGTCTACTATGCAAACTCAGCATTGGTTATCATGATAGAGGTCTATGACTAGAGTTGTCCTTGTAAGTGCATTATTATTTTGAATATTTGATTAGTGTGGGGTAGTGTTTCCATTGTAGCTAATTCTGGCACGCTTCATGAATCTTGCTCAATCTTGCTGAATGCTCGCCTCTATCTCCTCTAATTGTTCTCTGTACAAAGTGTAAGAAAGAATTTTTAAGACAATTAATAAATTATATTTATAAGCAATGCTGAAAACGCGCCGTGCTGTCGTGTGCTTCCTCGCCTGCGATCTGTGCGCCAGTAATTTCCCCTCACGCCTCCCCGTGCTGTAGGAATCACATTTTCAGGATCCAGACTCGATGAGGAGTCGGGCAACGCGGCCTGGAGGGGAGGAAATTGAAACAGAAAATCCTTCCGTGTCCCTGTTTAACATGCTGTGTGCTCAGCGGCGGCGGCGCCTCGTAATGAGGCCTGCCGCTTCCCCTAACAAAGAAAATACGGAGAGCGCGTCTTAACCGTGAGAGGCGCCTCGTTAGTATGCGCCTCATCCGGCGCATCAGCCGTGTGATGAGGGGAACGCTTTAATGGGGAAACGCTTAACCTTTTACTGAGCGAAGCTCCTCAGTCTGTGTGGCGGCTCCAGAGGAACGCGGTCCACCACAAAAGAGCATTTAGGTCACGAAGCATCTGTCACGCTCAGACTTTGAATAATAAAAGGCATCAATTCATGATTTTTCCCTTGATGAAACAATATGTGGCAAACGAGGCGCTGCACTTCTTTTCCTGTAGTTGCCCCGCGCCACCAACAGGGGGCACTGTTCATCAAGAAAAGCCTCTTCTCACCTGAGTTTTATTGGTTGGTACCGATGCGCAGAAATCCAACGCATGCCCTTCCAGCGTCAATCCAGAATCCATTTGGACAGATAAACTTTATTTTTCTCATATAGTTTTAGAAAGTTTTAGTTTTACATGGAAAATACACTTTTTTTTAAAACGCAACTCAAAAGTACACCTGTTCTTCAGTGTCTACAAATGTTAACCAGCATTAACAGAACTTTTAAAGCCTCAACATACGCTCTCATGTCACATCGTGTCTTGTAACCAAAAGCAGTGACGACGTGTGTTTAAACCAATTACAATATAAAGCCAGTAGTAGGGTGACAGTGTTGGAAAGGAGGATTGATGCTGCAGTAACCAATCGGCCTTAAACGCATCCCTTCATCAGACCTTCATCTACAGGTAGGGTAGCTTTCACAGAAAGCAGCGATACCGTGTTCCACTCACTGGTCAGTAGCCTGTTTGCATATCTCTGCTGCTACAGTACGTGTCTCCAACACCTGTGGAGTGTGGACAGGAACTTAAATCTGGTTTTAGAGTCCCCAGACTAGGCGGCAATGAGACCTGATTGTTTTGTTGCATCAATTTAGGTTTTAGCAAACCACTGTAGTCATTTCATCAAATTACAGAGTTCTTGGCATCTCGACTCAACATTTGTGGTCCTGGTATCTCCAAATGGACCTTCTCGATTCCTGTCCCACCCAGAAAAAGGTGTTGTGCTCTTCGCGTGTGTTAGCGCACACCTGGTGGAGCCTCCTCACAGCTTGATGTCCTGCGATTCTGACATCCTGGCGAGTGTCTTTTTGACCCGTAAGGCTGTGAGGCGCGAGGCCGGGCTGAGGGCCCAGCATTCTGTCATCAGCTTCCCCATCTGTCTCAGACACTGTGGAGACACACAGGTACAGTAGGTCATTCATCTTCATACCTGTCTGAATACCTGCGCTTTGATGAATCTCACCTCATCGCTGGTCCATCGATTAGGAAACGACGGACGCAGTCTCCTAATGCAGACCACCTCTCTCATGTCTTCATACGATGGGTCTGTAGGAACCAGCTCATGATACGGTAACTGGTACTCTTCCAGGATCCCTGCAACACGGTGTTATTTAATAAAGCGCAGGTTTATTCATCACGGAAGTCAAACGGAGACACGTCTACTGTATTTACCTCCGGACACACAGCGCCGAGCGATCTCCCACAGAATGAGCCCAAAGCTGTACATGTCAGCCATGATGTACGACTGAAAATGACTTCTGTTCAGGGTCTCATCCAGAACCTCTGGAGGCATGTACCGCTTTGTGCCGACCCGAGTGTTGGGGGGGATGTCGACCTCATTACTGTCACTGCAGAGCCGGATTCAGATGACAACAATAAGCTGCTGTACAACACTTGAAACCAATCCTTCCTGGAGTTCCTGACGCACTCACCTGATAAACTTGACAGCCAGTCCCAGGTCGGCGATACAACAGGTCCCATTCCTTTTCACCAGTATGTTCTTGCTCTTCAGGTCCCGGTGGGCGATGGCAGGCTTGCCCTGGGTGCCGAAGATCTCTGTGTGGAGGTGGCAGAGTCCAGACACGGAGGAGTAGGCCAGCCGCAGCATGGCTTTGTTGTCCAGCGTGGTTGATTTGAGGTAGTCGTACAAAGAGCCGTTCTCGTGGTAGTCTGTGATCAGGTAGAGCTGGGTGCAGGAGCCAGTTCCTTTAATGTCTGCGGCTATGAAGCCTGTGGAAGAAAGCGCATAACACTGAGTTTAATGCGATCATAGAATATTCATTTATACTGTAGGTCAGAGATTGGAAGCTTTGAATGATTGCATGACTCCATTCTGACCAAGCTTTAACAGATCTCTGTGGCACAGAGAGACCTCATCGCATCCCAGTAGCACTCACCTACAGCTGATGCTGTAGAAACAAGTGTGTGTTGCTACATATTACTGATGGTTTTGCATTTCAAAACGTCTGTGCGAGGAAGCATGTAAGAACTATCTTCTGGTTTAGTGCTGAGTGATCTTTTGGCTCGCCAGTTAATTACGATGCATCTTGTGCTGCTAAATTATGCAGGCGTTGGTTTGAAGTCTCTTATTGTCTCCTTTATTCCACTACAAATAGAATTAAAAAGAACTTTATAGGCTGATTTCTATAGGCAGATTTGATCCTTTTATTCTAAAACAACAGCAACAACAACAACAATAATAATAATAATAATAATAATAATAATAATAATAATAATAATAATAATAATAATAATAATAATAATAATAATAATAATAATAGTAATAATAATAATAATAACAAACCTATGTTGGCAAAATATATAGAGCACATGAATAAAAAAGGAAGTAGAAAGCAGTGAGTGTACCCAGTATGTTCTCGTGTCTCATTAGGACAGTCTGGTATATTTCGGTCTCTCTGAACCAACTGCGCTCCTCCCTGGAGTAGAAGACCTTCACGGCCACCTTCTCTCCCCTCCACCTGCCCATCCACACCTCGCCGTACCTCCCCTTGCCGATCTGCTTCACCATCTGGATCTGCTTGGCGATTGTTCTCTGGACCTGAGGAAGATTGAAGGGCAGAAAGCATTCGATGAGGCTGCCTCGAATTAAAGCAATCACGACGTTCCGACCACGAGCGCCGCAGTAGCAGGCGTTTGGCTGCAATGTGAGCGACCCACCAATAGAGGGAGGCCTGATCCTGAGCCTGAGCTTTGAGACTGGTCTATCAGGTCCTTCAGAGACTCTCCGGGGGGAATGTAGGTCTCATCCTGCTCCAGGCCGATGCTGTAGCGAGGACGGGACTCCTGACACTTGTACCTGTTCAACGGCATCATTAGTCAGTACAGTAACATGTGACAGAGGAGCTGCACAGGGTGGGATTCTTTATGCACTAATTACTGAGAGTAGCAGCTTGCGAAGTGTGTGAACGACTCATGGTGAAGTACTGTACCTGACGTAGCAGAAGGCAACAACAGCAACCAGCAGGCTGCTGCAAACAGTGGCAGAGATCCACAAGGCCATGTGGTGGATATTCCCGTCGTACACTGGAGACACAACGATAACGGATGGAAAGACTTCAGAAAAGTCAGGAGCTGGAAAAAGAAGAAACTTAACCCGAAACAATCATATCAAAATTTAATTAATGTGGAGGACACCGAAATTAGGCGTCCCCACAAGCGGCACAAAGTAACCGGTGTGAAGTAAATCAGCTACAAATCACATTTCACTCATCAATTTTTAATTTTCCCTCTTTTCCCTCAGGGCTCCAGTCGACAGCGAGAGGAAGCCCTCAGCCTAGTCGATGAATTATCTCCCTGATCCCCGACGATAGGGTTTCAGATTGATGACTTCGCTCTCGGGGTCCGCGGGGGCTTTTGAGTTCCCTGGGAATCTAGACTTACTGTCTGTCAAACGCACAAAAAGCGCACAAAAGGCGCCTCGCGCTCGCACAGTGGTCCCACAACAGAGACCCTGGCAGCTCTGAGCCGCTCTGAGCAGCTCGTCCCACTGTCTGTGATGATGTCGCGGTATCTCCACATCGTGGCCCGTGTGCTGTGACACCGTCAGACGCGGCCTCTGGCCCCGTCTGCATCCCTGTCACCGGGACCTCTCCTTCGTGCTTGGGTGGGAGCGGACGGGGCACTCACCCGGCGGCTTGCGCGGCAGGAGAGTGGGATGCAGGTGTTTGTTGCAGTAATCCTGGTCTGTGCAGCACTCTATCGTCCTCCTCTGACGGCCGCTTCCCCGGTCCTGGAATCACAGGTTTTCCACATCACGCCTTAGACTCTGCGCGTCTGTCGATTCGTAATGCTAAAAGACCGGGTCAATCGGCCGCTCACCCTACACTGAAACTCTGACCCAGCCAGGCCCAGGCAGCCCAACGTCTCCACCGGCACGCCCCCCTCCTCCTCCACCATGGTGAAACAGAAGCCATCCGTCCTGGAAGTGGTGATAAAAGCGTTCAGTCCAAACGCTCCGCTAGTGCATTAGCACAAGCGCGCGCGGTCGATGCGCTTCGCCTTCGCCGACGCGCGCGCGCGTGCGCTTGTTTCGGTCACCTGCACGTGTTGTTGGTTGAATCTTCGGGGCAGTGGTGGTAGCACTGGCACCACAGGAGCCTCTGGGAGGCCGAGGCGGGCGCCGCGCTGCCGCTGGTCTCCTTCTCGCCATCCGCCGCCTCCTTGCTGGACGCGCGGAGCAGCATGCTGTCCAGGATGTTCCCTGAAACGCAGAGGCGGAAACCGAAGTGAGCCGAGCCGCTAACGAGCCGCGTGCGTCGCGGAAAATGCGCCGAGAGAGCACTTCCAACGCGGCCAGAGGTGGGAACTGTAATATTGCCAGCATCAAACGCGAGTGGGAGCTTTGATGAGTATTCGCAGCAACAGCTTTCCTCATTCAGAGCCGCTGGCCTCCCGCTGCTGCCGCGTTACATGAGCCGAGCCTCCACCTCTGCATCCACCTGTGCATGTGGGCGTTTCACTGGCCCATGGGCATAAGTTTAATATCTCTTCCTCCAGATTCTGCTGTGCCTGTGTCAGCTTGCAGCGAGCGCCAGGCCCGAGCCAAGAATAATAATCTAATGTAAAATCCTCTTTTGCACACATCATTACACGCGAGTGGACACGAAGCTAATCTATGGTACAACAGTGAGACCCTTAATCCACCGAAAAATAGAAGCACCGGTAAATAAGAAATAAAGCAGAGAAAGAAAAAGACACAGAAACTGACTTTGGGTTCAGCTGATACTCTGAAATGTGTTCACTCACAGCAGACGTGTGGTTTTTTTTCTGCTCCCACTGATCCGGCTCCTAAGAACCAGGACAAAGCTGTCGTATTCTGCAGTTCTCCTGTTTCAATAGGACACCTGTTTGTCACTTGAGGGGGGGAAAAAGGGATCGCGGAAGCGTCTTTCCTTCACGGCTTTAAAGATTTTCATTCATTCCAGCGTGATCATTGGGACCAGATGCTTGACAGCTGCGAGGCCGCGGCCGCACCACGGTCCAAAACAAGCACGAGCCCTTCCGCTCCCAAACACAGCGCCAGCAGACGGGAACCTGCTCCGTCTTCGCTCCGCTCGTGCCTCTTCAGCTGTTTGCGAAGCACGTTCCTCCCACACAGGCCTCACCGCCTTCAGCTCGCCGTTTCAACCCCGGGAAACAACGCACGACGCCCCGGGTTTCATCTGCAAGTCACTGATAATCCTGAATACAAATTCCTGGAAGCATGAACTAAATCTGAGCACAGGGCGCCATCGTTGCGATGAGCAGACTCATAAGACTTTGTTAATTGGGAATCTATTTTTAATTATCTTCTAAAAGCGGAGTGGCAGATGAGCGTTGAAGGGGGGGACGCGCGGCCACGAGGTCTGGAGACGGAGATAATCTGCAGACGCACAAACTACTTGGATGAGACGTAAACTTTCAGTTCAGGGCAGTTGTTGCTGTCAGTCAGGTGTCAGATAATGGGTGGTATCTGCTCTTTCATCTGGGCTCAACCGTCCTCCGCCGAACATCAAAGAGCCTCCGCGAGGCTTAAACGCACCTCAGCGCGGGAGGCGCATTAACACATCGTGCACTTGTGCAAGCGTCTCATTATTGCACGGGAGGAATTAAAATGCTATTCGCAGACGCAGCTCAAAAAAAGATGAATCGTTTCAACGTTTGAATTAATCAACACCATTACTGTCACGTGTCTCTCTCTCTCTCTCTCTCTTGACGTGTTGACAATACTGCGAGGTTTAAAAGGGGGTCACGTTAACAATTGACCGATTGGAGAGAACGGGAGCGAGGACGAGCGAGCGGGGGGAGGCGGGGGGAGACGGGGGGGAGACGGGGGGATTAACAAACAAGAAGTGACAGAGCTGCGGGGAACTGGTGGGCAGTTTAGCCGCACACAGAGGGGACGGAGCAGAGGCCACTGGCCTTTTCCACCCTTTCTCTCACTCCATCCTCCGCCTGCCGCTCGCTCACTTTGTCTTTTATTTGCTGCCAGTCTCGTTTCCCATCATCATCATTTAATATCTCTCGTTTTGAAGCGTGTTCTTCCTCTTTCTTCCTTTAATTAGACCCCCGGCCTGTTTTTCCTCCTTTCGCCCGCACACAACCTCTCGTCGTTCTCTGTTCCACCTTATTTTTTTAATTCGGTCCTCCTCTTTTTTTTTGCCCTACATGAGTCCAGTGGATTGTTATGTGAGGTGCTGCTGTGCTGTTGACAAAACACAAAGCCTTTCACATTCATCTTGCACCTGGGTTTCTTCTTGTACTGTGTGTGTGTGTGCGTGTGCGTGTGTGTGTGTGTGTGTGTAAAGCAGCAGGAGAGACACAAACAGGAAGAAAGGCACAAAAAAGAAAGGCCTCAATCAGCTCAGCCACGTGAGCAGAGCATTCGAGCCCCGTGCATCTCTATGCGACAGGGAGGATTCGCTATCACACCACTTCATCTTGATGAGTTCTTGACCCTGATTCTCACCTTTTGTTGCTGTTTTAGACTTTCACCTCATGTAATGCACACACTGGACGAATACAGAGCGTGCTGAACAGTCGGTGCGAGGGGAACATGCTGGACTGGATCGCATAAGGCTGTCTTTCTTAAATCTTAAGAAGATTTAGGAAGATCCTCCATTTTGCAGATGCATAGAAAGACATAATGTACAGTTTGTATGTAGTGACTAGAGAGACACATACTGTACCCTCACATTACCTTCTGACCAAACTCAGGACAAACCTAGGAATGCTCTACTGTTCCTTCAGTCTGTTAGTGTTGGAAATGATAAAGGCACGTGAACTAGAAGCATCGCAGCTGGAGGCACACACTATACTGAGGTCCTGGTATGTATCGGGGGACCCATTTAAAAAAAAACAACAAATGACCAATGGGGGACAAGTCCCAACTTTGCTAAGTGCCACTGATGTCAAAACATGGCTCATTTTAAGTGATTTGTGCTTTGAAACTGGCCGAATTTCTCTGCACTTCACTGACACAATAATTGTTTCAAGCTCTTTCACCAAAATGACCTTTCAGAGCTTTCGGGTCTCCCCCTATAGGCTTTTTTCCCCCCTTGCTTGATGGCAGGATATAGGGGCCACTGTCAACACGCAATTAACAGCCACGGCCCCACGGACTCCGACAAGCTAAGGGATCCTTTTCAACAGATGCTGCTTTGTACAAAGTGAAGCCGCGATAGAAAGACGGCGACAGGGGAGAAGCGAGTGAGAGGAGGATATTGTGCATGAGAGATAGGACGACGAGGAGGGGAGGACCAGACAAAGCTAGAGCGAGTGAGCGAGCGAGCGAGCAAGAGAGAGAGAGCGAGAGCGTAATCATTAGTTATCCTGGCCCGTTAAACAAGTGGGACCAGAACAGGCCTTTCAGCGAGCCCATGTAAACACTACCTGCCTCCCCCTTCCACTTAAGATACATTCATTTGACAACGCCACCCCCCCTCTCCCCTCCTCCCCTCTAAGTAGCAGTTCATCTTCCTGGTGTTTGACAGCGCTGCCTATGCGGCGATAGAGACAGGCTAACGGGCTTCCTGGCCTCGCTGCCGCTGCCGCGCGCCGCCGGTGCCCGCTCTCATCGCCACGTCCTCCTTCCCGTCCCGCGCTGTGATGAGCCGGACGCTCCCACGCGCGCACGAATCGCGTCATCTGGAAACTGGGCGCTGGGAAACTGATACGGGCTCCGCTTGTTTTGGCTAAACGTGCTTGAAATTCAAATATGCCCTGCGTTGGGTCGCTCTGATCTGAATTCACACCTCTTTAACGTACTGAAAGCAACCTTTAGTCATTTATCACGCCTGCCTCAAAGACGGTTGCCCTGTAATTTTCCACTCTTCTACTCAGACAAGACAGAGGTTACTGTATTTGGTCCCAGAAGTCTTGGATTAGAGAGATGTTATCTAACCACATGGTTACTGTTGATGACATGGCCTTGGCCTCCACTGCTACTCAGACATCTGCCATGTAAAGAGAACAGGGTTGAATATACTGTATGGAAAAGACGCCATGCCTTCAAACAACAGCACCACGAAACTATGACTGAACGTACAAGGCAGAAGACGTCGCGTTCAGCCCTTGTGTCCTCCAACACAACAGCATCATCAAGCGCTCCTCCATTATGTCACACTGATGAATGATGCAGTAATGAGCCAGTGCCACTCTCTGGTTATACAGCTGTCATCTGCCAGCTTTATGCTGCCACAAGCGGTGTGTGTGTGTGTGTGTGTGTGTGTGTGTGTGTGTGTGTGTGTGTGTGTGTGTGTGTGTGTGTGTGTGTGTGTGCCCTTTCATGAAGATGAGTGACAGGTACACAAGGATCCCGGAACTCCGAGTTCATTCCAGAAGGCCCTCAGCGTTCCCTTTGGAATACAAGAGCATGATGAAACGGGGCTTTAAGGAGGTGTGAGAGAGCAAAGTGAAGAAAGGAGAGAAAGGCAACCAGCTGGCCTCTTTATCTCTAAAGCTCCTTTGCTCTTTCTCATGGCCATCTGTGGGCTCCTACCCATCACAAAAAACAGCCCACATCAATTCAGACGCCAGGCATCCGGCTGGATCAGTGGGCCGCGGACTGCAAGTAATTCTGTTGCCACTGGTTCTATTCCAGATCATAAATGTTGTCCTCATGTGACTACGTACTAGCTCATGATTGCCTCAATCATAAAACACAATATTACATGGGTAACCGTGTAGTACTTCAGCCCGCCCCTCGCTGGAACACGAATCAAATAAATCTGACCCTTGCTACAGGACGTTGAGGGATTTTGTTTTAGTGCAACTACGAGAATAACAGGAGGCGAGTTCAGATGTTATAGTAAAGCAAAGCTGGTGCATTCCAATATGTATGCAAAGAAGATGGATAACGTCCTCCCACACCTCTTTTCAAATAAGTGCAGTGGAAGACGAACGGCCCCTCAAAACAGCTGCAGACAGACTAATGTGTGTGACACAAAGGAATGCTGTGCTATGTGCAAAGGCACAGAGAGGAGCGCGGCGTGCACGGTGGCTGAGATAATGGCAATACATCAGCAGAGCCTCCATACGCGCTCCCTAGCACAGCACAGATCTGGGGTCAGCTCTGGGGTTCTACTGCTGCACTGGTGGAGACCACACTCTGCATCTGCAGTGTGTCAAGCCCCAATAATGACTTCCATGTGTGATAATAATTGAGATTTCAATAGAAACTAAAATAAAGCATCTCAGCATGAAACCTAATTATTTCAACTGTCCCACCAAAATAAATAGTCAATGTTTAACTATGTTTTCAGTTGGTTCCACTTTGAAACACTCAATAAAATCTGCTTTTTCACAGAACGTAACTTAGATGCAATGACGATGAAGGAGCACCAGGTCACAGCACACGCACTGTAGCAGCTGTTCTTTCCCGTATTGAATTAATAGCATGACATCATGGTGTGACTCATTGTTCCATCATGTGATGTCACCTGTGTGGATCGCATGCGCGCGTCCACAGCACGCGAGACGCAACGAAGCTGAGCAGATGCGAAACGCGATCAAAACCTCATTAACAACGGGTGAGTTTCCAAAGTCCAACTATGTCCAAACACGGCCTCTGATTAAAGCTTGAATAACCTGCGGTCAACACGACTAGTACATCACGTGGTGCTACAGTAACTGGGTTGCACCAGTGACGAGAGAGAAGAGATAAGGGTTTGATGAAGCTGTTTACACGGTTCATGGCATCCCAGGTCACGCTGCTGGTTAAGACATCAGGAAGCCCGTTTCTCCAATTGCACCTGAACGTGACATTTTCGCAACCCCTGATCCCAAGACACAGAGCCTCGTATTGACTGCAGAATATTCAGCTCGACCTTCGCCTGAATGTGACTTTCCTGTGTTTTATGACCGGCGTGGTCATTTGCATGGGCGTACGGCCACGTCCCCTTTTTTCCATGACATTTGCATCCTGTTCACTCCTGAACTGTGGTGCCACTACAGTAAGTGCTCCCAGTTGTCGGCCGACTCAAAGATTAAAATTCAGAATCGCATTTCTTCCATTTAGGAATGCTGTAAATGCATGAAGGGCACCTGAGCTAACGTGAGTCTGAGCCCATGCGAGTTCCAGCGTCATCTCTGCAGCCTTGCACCGTCCCGTTCCATCCATTAGAACCTCCGTGTGCACACGTGTGCATCATCCAATAACACGCGGCAGCAGCCGAGTCACACATAAGGCGACGTCTCGTCTCGGCCCGTATCGCGTCCGCGAGCTCCTGCTTTGTGTGCGTTTGTGTGTGTGCGTTTACAGTTGTTCGCGTCCCGCTGTCTCCTCTCTGTGATTAGCTTCCCATTAACCAAGTCACATATCACCCATCAGCGGCTCCAGGCCTCCTCTGTATTATCTCCCTGGACAAACACGCTGCAGCCGCCCGCTGAACATCCACTCCACTCCCATCTGGACCCATTAGCTGCCCGTTCCAGCGTGCCGTGATCGTCCCCATCGCAGAGCCATTCGGTTCAAAGTGGGCACCGTCACATCCAGCTGCTGGTCCTTGGTTTTAGTGCCACGGTTAAAGATGCACCTGCAGACGATGGCGCGACATCTGCTCCATCCTACACAGCATCTGCTGCGCCCTCCTCCTCCTCCTCCTCTTCAGCCTTCCCCTCCTTCGTCTGTGCCCAACAGCTCTGACTTTGCGTGACTCTCAACACAAGGCCAAGTGCCACCAACAAGCAGTGACTCAGCCTCTCTCTCTCTCTCTCTGCCAACTCACACTTCACTATCCAAAACATGGTTCCAGCGGCCGGGAGCAGGCTGGTGTTGATATGGGCTGGTGCTGGTATGGGTTGGGAGCAGGTTGGTGCTGGTGCTGGTATGGGTTGGGAGCAGGCTGGTGTTGGTTGGGTTGGTGTTGGGAGCAGGGGGGGGCCTTGCTCCGCTCTGCCTGGCCCTCACCTGTTATCTGTCCATCACTGCATTGTGCTGTACTCCACTTTGCCTGCAGTCACTATCAGGACACATCACGGTTGGAAAAGAAGACAACAAAGACTCAGTCTAGCTTCAACAAACGGGACATGGCTCTGCATTAATTAAGTGAACTAAAAGAGACTGATCACGTAATCGACGTGGCCTGAAGCCCTCGGTTCTGAATCGTGTTTCTTTTTGTTTTTTGTGCATCTTCACTTAGAAGCTGAATACACGTGCACAAATACACACACACACACACACGCACACACACACACACACACACACACACACACACACACACACACACACACACACACACACACACACACACACACACACACACACACCCCTTCGCTCCAGCTGTGTCTTAAGAAGTCCGAGCCAGACCGGTAATCTGACTGGGATAGAAGTTACTGGATCCGTATCCATTACAGGATGTAATACCCCTCAGTCCTGAACTCTCCTCACATGCCCTCACCTCCCGCCCTTCAGAGGTCATTACATCATGACTTTTTCACCTGTGTTTCTCAGACTTTAAGGATCTTATCGCACAAATATGTGTGTTACTAACACTCTATATCTATATCCACTGACTTATTGCAGTTTTTGGTGCCAAAGGCTTTAAAAATGTTAAAAACAAAAAGTTACTGTATGACTGTATGGTGTGAGTGTAATTTAGGATGCCAACAATTTGTTTTCACCAAATGGCGGCAACACTTTACCTCTGGGCTTCAGGTTCAGTGGTTCTAATGAGGTATCGGTTTCCAGAGAGGAACCCAACACATCCTGTGAGGAAGGTTTGAGGCCGAGGAGCGGTGAAACAGCGAGTCAGCTCTCACGCCCTCAGGTTCCGTTTTCTCCAAACTCCTTTTAAGTCATGAAAGTCTCTCACACCGAGACGAGAGACGAGCGGAAGCGGAGTTCCCGCGCGGAAAGCCGCTGCGCTGGGCGCTTTGGAGACGGGCGATAATGAATTCAAGTTGGACCATACTGTATATGCGAGGAACACATCCACTGATTAAAACCTGCGATCAGCAGAGCAGCTGCTCAGTGGTGCAGGCCCACAGGCAGGAGAGAGAGGATGCGGTGGACGCGGTCGCCTGAACGGTTTGTGTGTAACAACGGAGCACCGTGAAACCCTATCTGAGGAGCGGCACCGCGCATTCTGGGCGGTGGGAGAACACGGCGTTCAGCAGCAACACGTGTGAAGAGACTGCTTTGGCTGAAAACAAAACCCTGCAGTAGTTTGGTTGCGTTAAAAAGTCAATCTCACGTTGTGCAGGGAGCAACAGAGGCTCATTAGCAAGCGGCGACAAAAGCGACTGGCAGAGCTTTGACTGTGAAAACTGATACAGCAGCGTGCATTTCCACCAAGGACAATGAATGTAAGCTATCGCGCTCCCTCCTCGCTTCCCAGAAGTGAAGGCTGCAGCCTGGCGTAGGTGGAAGGTCACAGATCTCTGTGTGTGTGTGTGTGTGTGTGTGTGTGTGTGTGTGTGTGTGTGTGTGTGTGTGTGTGTGTGTGTGTGTGTGTGTGTGTGTGTGTGTGTGTGTGTGTGTTGTACAATGCGTGCATTCCTCTCTCCTCGTTCTCCTTGAAGAAGAATGAACGCGTCACCCTTTACGTGGGATGTGCCGCGGGCCGAGCTGCGACCTTGGTGCAGACACAACAGCCCGTCCCGACCCGCGGAGACTCCGGCTCCGGCTCACCTGTGGCCGTGGGTCCAGCAGGCGAGAAATTAATCGCTCCAGCGTTTTTACAAAATCAAATATTTGCCAACGAGTCACGGCCAAATCTACTGCAGGGACGATCAATCATCCGCACGTCAGCCGCTGAATGAGCCTGTTGCCGGTTCAATCAATCATCTCCGTGTCAGTCAATGAATAAGGCTGTTGCTAACAGGCGTCGCACCGAACACCCGATCAAAAAGAAGCACTTGCTGGGACGTCGCTAGCGAAAAATAAAGGCATGCTTCAGTTTTGACACATGTCATCTGCACTGGCAGCCGCTCTGACAGAGCAGTCAGCCTTACTGTGAATATACATCACTCATCACTCGCTCGCGTCACACTGCAAAATGCTTAAATGCTCACGGCGCGTTAGAACGACTGCCGCGCTGTTCCTGGGTTGGCTTCGAATGACAGAACGGCAAAGAGGATGAATCACAGCAGAGGGAGCTGCTCAGCGTGGGCTCCAAAGGAAAGTCAACTCAAGTTGGTGACAATGACAGGAAAGATGGACGAGAGAGAGGGAGAGAGAGAGGATGACATGCAGCCAGAGGTCACAGGTCGAGCTCAGCTCATATCCTACCGAGCAGGAGCGTTAGCGGGCTTAAGTCCAGGGCTTCCAGCTGAGACGGACTCCGGTGACTTTAAATAGAGCAACAACGAAAGACGAACGTGTACAGTGACCGTCGCTCAGTAAGAGGGTTTATAGCTTCAGATGAACTTTAATGCTGTCCGGGAGTGAGCCGATGCTCAGAGGAACCAGCAGAAGAGCCGGCTCAAGCTGTGATGACACACCACGCGCCACTAAACATAACACGCCGCTGAATCTGACATGTTCTCTCTCCAACACCTCGCCAATCACACTCCAGATACCAAACATGGTCACAGGCAAAGTGGCTGATGCGGCTCACGGCAACGCTGTCGGATCCTGCGAGTACCGAGCCCACGTCCAGAACCCAGCTCCATAACCCGTAATCATTCAAATGCTAAGATTCAGCAATTTCTCCACGGGCCGACGGGTTTTTAGTCCTTAGAAAGTCCCAGATCATGTTATCATTTCTTGACACTTTGCTGATGGACCTCATGAAGCTCTACATTACACACAACGGGATTGTGTCTTGTTACAGTTTGAAGCCAATTCCACACGTCTTCAGCTGCTCCTCACTCAGCGCCGCAGCCTCGGGGAGAGACTGGACCGGATTCAGCCAAGTTCGCCAAGCATGAAAACAAAAATCCAACCAGCAGCAGCAGCCTCAGCCCCAGCCTCGCTGCAGGTCAGCGCGGCGGCTGAGGCTGAGTGGAAACAGCAGCGAGCGCAAAAGACTTCACGGGGACTTACCGTGCGCCTGCACGAGCAGCCAGAGCAGCAGCAGGGGACTCGGGCTCCAGAGGCACAGAGACAGACAGCACTTCAGTGGCTCTCCCTGCACGGGCATGGTAGGTTCTGCCGCTCCGCTCTACAGCACGGGGTCGGCTACTCGCGCACCGCCTCTCCCTCCGAGTCCGCGTGCCAGAGGAGGGGAGGGGGGCGGCGGGCGTGCGAGCGAGAGCGAGAGCGAGAGCGAGCTCCTGGATCTGTGTGTGTGAGCCTGTGCGTATCCAGCGCAACGTGAGAAAGTCCACACCACACGAACGCACCGGCAGCGGCTGCAGCCGTCGCACTCGATTGTCCTCCAGCGCCGTCTGACAGTAGCAGCCCAGCTGAGAGAGAGAGAGAGAGAGAGAGAGAGAGAGAGACACAGAGAAGGGGGAGTTTACTTCACTTGGCTAGTAGGGAGGGCTGACCCGCTCTCTCTCTCTCTCACACACACACACACACACACACACACACACACACACACACACACACACACACACACACACACACACACACACACACGGAGGGAGGGCAGGGGTGGAAAGAAAACGGGGGCAGGGAGCAGACAGGAGCAAGATGGGGTTTAGAAAAATGTAGGAGGAGGGAGATGAGGATATTGAAAACAAGCATCGGGATCTGTGGGATTGTGGGGCTTTAGCGACTCGCAGACCCGTTTCCACCTTTCGTCTGGGAACAAGGTGAAGGACAAACGCATTGTTGGATAGTCGGCGTCTTCTCCAGAGTAACAGCATGCGTGTGCACTTCTCCCAACAGCCCAAGTGGCAAAGTAATTAAGAGCCGGGGCCACATTGTTCGCTGAAACACAAGAAGGCAGAGCTGCAGTGGTGCTGGTCCACACTTACAGACCTGAGCCCAGAGCGGTGACCTTCAGTCTGAGCCGGAGAGAAACAGGCCCCCACAACATGCACGTCAAATAACTACACAGCTTAGATAAGAAATAGGTCACGGGTCACAAATCAAAATGTGCTAGAGTCAATTAGAAAATAAAGCCTACGCACGGCGATAACCTGTCCAACAGCGGGGTGCTGTTAACAACTCCCTTCAACGCAGACGGGAGATTACGTCAGCCCAGGCTGCAGCTGATAAATAAATGGGCTGAGACGCCCTAATAGACCATTTCCCTTTCAGAGCCGCGCTCTCGCTGCAGACGAGCCACTCGGCTTCCCGTAAAGCGCATTAGGCAGCGAGCAGCCGTGCGCCCGGCGCGTTTTCACACCAAACAGCAGCACTTTGGTGTCGATCGGACTTGTGCGTCACCCCCCCCCACGCTCGTTCACATTGTTCATTAGCCGCAAACAATAGACGTCTGTGGCTGCCTGGCTCCTTGATGAGAGCAAAACAAGTCACCTTATTAATGAGCATTCATGCCCGGTGCTGCTCTCTGAAGCTACAGAGGTTTATTCCCACAGTTTCTGATGCAAAGTGTAATTCTTTCATAATTAGTGTTTTATGAATTGTGGTTTGTTTCTATGGGTAACAATATAATGATTAGCAGTTCATCCAGGAGGCAATTTGATCTAAACATAAGACTCAAGTCTGCAGTCTCATAACTTTTATCATAACACACAGTTCTATTATTTTCTGTCCGTCTCTGTTACATCCCATCATTTCTTTTTTTTTTTATTTAACTCACACTCAACGCCCTCCCCCTCCACTCCCGTCTTTCTCTCCCTTTCCCACTCCCCTTCTCCAGTGAACCAGAATGTCATTTCAAGCATGTCTAACCACGGGAAGCCTTTTAAAAACTGTGACAGCATTGCCCCCAATCCCTGCTAGCTGTGAAGCTGTGAAGCTGTGCGTGTGTGAGCGAGAGGCGGACGGACAGACAGACAGACAGCGCTGCGTGTCTGTTGTGATTCGCTGCCAGACAACATATCATATGCAGATTGAGGAATGACCCCCTTCGAAAACAGTTACTTGAAAGGTTTTGCAGGCCGGTGCCCCCGGAGCGCGCACACAAGCACGGGCTCACCATTCCCCCTCAGCATCACCCTCATGCTGGGCCTATGACGGATGGCTGGGGCCGTCACAAGTGAGGGATGAGCGGTAAAATTGAAAGAGAAAGAGGAGTTAATAAAAGGCTGCAGACGGGGGAAAAAAAACACGAGAGAAGAGGCCCGAGATGATAAAAATGGAGGATCCTTTTGACCTTTGACCTCTGGAGGGAGAGGTGTCGGAGGTCAGACAGTGGAGGGGAAATAACGTGGGCACTGGAGATCAAACGGAGATAAAAGAGGGGACGTGAATGCAAATAAATTGTCGACCTTTCCTCTGAACGTGTCTGTTTTTCAAGCATTCGCTCCTGCGCCGCTCAGCCGACGTCTCAGCCGTCGCTGGGGGGGGGGCGGCGAAGGCCGTCATAACAGCCTCTTGTGTCAGCAGCTTTCAGCGTCAAGACCAGTGGAGTTTGCTTTGAGCAGAATGTGACATGTTCAAACACAGAGCAGAGATGACTCTCAGTAAATCTGTTCCCGCTGCCTAAATAAACTGTCCTTTCACCGACGATCGGCTATTTATGATGCGACGGATAAACAAATGGGGACATTCTTCAACCTGCGTGGTCTAAACTATGCACGCTGTATAGACTACATACCTGCGGCTTCACATGCAGACAAATTTGTTATTCAAACATGTCTCTGCGTTGGGATTCCTGCTATGCCGCTAGGAATTTGAAGCCCACCTCTTCCTGGTCCTGCTTCACAGGCGCTTACGCCTCTATTTGATGTGCGCAGCGACTAACAGACGGGGGATTAGGTCCATTTTAAGGAAGCACCTCTGCGCCACAGCAGCACATCTGCTAATCCCCATCCATTCACTTCAGCGTGTCTTTAAACTAACAAGCAGTTTAACATAATCTGCTTTAAGGCCCTTCATTCAGGTCCTATTCAGCGGCGCATTTACATAGCAATCCTTTCTGCCTGAATGGACTGAGGCGGGAGAGGCGACGGGAGCCGGGGCCGGAGACGTGTGTGAGATACTGTTACAGGAACAGTTCCTTCTCCCGCCAGTCGACTCCAACGCCTCCGCCTTTCCACAAGCACGTCCACCACGAGAGGGATGAGGAAAGCAGCGCCCGGGGAGGAAGCGCCGACAGAGCAGCGGCCTGCCGGGTTCACCTCTGACCTCCTGCGCTGGTCTGTTCCTGACTGACCTTTCACTTTTGCAGAGAATCCCCCTGCGCTGCTGATCAGGGATTCCTTCTCAGTAACACGGTAAAATAGGATGAGGCGCTGGAACAAACACAAGTCTTCTATTAGTTAGTCCACACACACACACGCACGCAGTGTCAAACTATTTAAATTTAATGAAGGCCTAATGATAGACTGGGAATGGTTTTAAAGCTTGTTACTGCCATTGTGAAACCACTCACTGTATCACTTTACAACCGCCATAAAATAATTGACAGGGAAAGGTGTGGTCAGGGTGAGGTACAACAAAACTGGGAAGGAGTGTCAGAACCCCCCCTGTAATCATCATCCCGTAAATATTTCTTTAAAGCCTGTGAAATATGTGACGGAGATTGTTAGCTATAGGATTTGTATGATGTTTATTTACTTTGATTTGCTCTAAGACACAAATATAGTGAAAAGCAAGCATCTGTTTCAAAGATCTGCAGTCTAATGATGGGGGTCTGGAATTATTCGGCTGCCTGGGAGGAGAGCGGGTCCGAGTGGATAAATAAGGAACGGGCCGACCAAAAGGCTGGAATGTTAAAAATGTCCTCTTAAGGTAACAGCTCGCTGGTGTGGCAGGCGCTTCCTGAGCCGGAGCTGAAGGAGCGCAGGACATCCCACCTGCACCGTGGGCTCTCTGCCCTCCCACCGCTCTGATTCACAAAGAGCCGAGGCTCCCCGTGCGCCGCGACCGGGCCCCGCAGAATCTCCTTCACTCCGGGCTTATGGATCAGGTACTAGGATCAAACGGGTTCAGCCAGTCATTTGTGGAGGAGGCTGAATGACAGCGGGAGCTTGGAGCAGCAGCCCGTCAACGAGCCGCTCCACGTTGGTCCGTGAAACACGGGAATGAGTGTGCAGACGTGGGCTAACGGACCTGTGAGCTGCTCTGTGACGCTGATTTACAGGCCGGGGGTTCTGGAGGTTCTCTGACCGTTAAAAGCAGCTTGCCCTGAGCGCGTGGGAGGGACCACCTAAAGCGGGAGCTTCTGCTAATAAAAGAGCTACGTGTGCTTCCAATGCCAATGACAACTGTTCCCGCAGCCAAGAATAGCGTAGCCCAATAAACCCATTGTGCCTCCGCTGCCTCGCCTGTTCATTGTGGCTCTCGCTCTCCCGCTCGCTCTCCCCTGCATCACACCTGTTAAAACGGCACAATGCGCCTTTGAGCGGGTTTGTCATTCCGACGCATGCCTTGCTGCTTTTTGTTGTTTGTGTGTTTGGAGAGCAGCAAATCTGCGAGGCTTCGGAGCGAAAGCGAGCACGTTACGCGGTCAACTGACTGCAGAACCTGACAGGCTGGAAGCAAATTATCCGATTATCAGACAGATAAGTAATTGAATTGACTGTAATAATGAGACGGGGGTGGACCCAGGGTGGGGGCATGGAAGAGGCCCTGTTATTGTGGCTGTTTGGGACCAAACAGAGCACGGTGACACCGGGAGCAGGGAGCTGACCTACAAACCACCCGTAACCCCCACACCTGCATGAACACATGGACACACACTGACACGGTCCGCCAGTCCAGACGCATTAACATGAACGCGCACAGCAACACATTCACACACCACTGCCCGCGACACCGGCTCCCCTCAGACCTGCCAAAAGACCACCATTTGACCGCCGCCATCTGTCAGGACCAACGCCCGGCGTCACACACTTTACCAAACACTCGATTAGTAGAAGCGAAGAAACAAACACAAACTAAAACAGACAATAACAGCAATCTGATAAAAGCTAAGAATTAAATTACGTAGTGTAAGACAAAACAATGTTTTCTTTTACTAACTTATTCAGCTTTTGGCTGATGATCAGTAACCACGTCGCTTCTGTAACCTGTAACAAATGTCTATATAGAATCATTTTCGGAGCATCAGGGCTGCGATAAAATATGCTTAAAAGTCATAATTGATCCACTGCTTCAATCCTTTGCCGATTACTGGCTGATCTTTTTATTCTGACTTTGCCTCCTCGCTTATCCAGCGTAACATCACATTTATCCACTCAATAACAAACATATTCTGACAGTTTTCACCAAACGCAATCAATTATAAACTTGTAGAAATAAAAGTCGTGGCACTGAGTCTTTAGTCTTTCAGTCTTTGGAGAGCAATTCATATTATTTCAGGGACAGACTAAACCTATTCGTACAGAAAACATCTGTGATTAAAAAAAAGGCTTTTCTTTTGTTTTCATCTTCAGGAATTCAGTCTCCCACTTACAGACTTATCACAGCGCGTCATCTGTGAGGAAACTGGGTCTTTCCACTCAACCTAAGCATTTTAGAGCAACTAAAATAAATAAAAGGACCAGATGGAGTGTGTGGATCGGCGCTAAGATACTGTGCTGGTGAAGTGAGGCACGTTTTATAACTTTCTAAAAATCTAATTTTACACCGAAACCAGCAGAATCGGAGAACGTCTGCAAGGTGTTGTCAGCCTCCGCTCCAAAGTTAATGCTTGGACACAAAGTTCGGTTTAATTCTGAACAAAGTCCTCAAAAAGGAATATAAATCACTGCACATATGTCTTTTTTTGGCTGCTCTGCAGAAACGCCATCTGGAGTGTGTTTTACACTGCCTGCATATAAAACAAACAGAAGAACATTTGGGCTGCTTTCAAAGGCGAGTCAGACCGGCGAAGCTGGAGAATGTGACAAAAAGCATTTTTATGTTGCAGCATTATGGCTCATTTGTTTGGTTTTATATTTTGCAAATGTGCGTGAAACAATCTATTATGTTTAACGGGGTTTTCAAACACGCTGGCGCTGAATCGCACCCTGTGGTATAAATAAAGTGTCTGAACTGATTTGAGAACTGGATCAATAGTGTTAATGGTGCAGGACGGACACGCAGCAATGGTGGCAGGGTCAGTGAGCGCCGAAACTCTGTATTCAAGGAACACAAATGAGACGAGGGATGAATCGTTTGGAGCTGGTTCAGGGAATCTTTGATGGTGTCGGGCTCAGTGACGGAGAGGAAGTGCAGCTTCAGTTTTTGATGTTAACAGAGTCAGACGTGAAGGAGGGGCGACGGGACAGACGGTGGAAGGACAGAGCCGAGGCGGAGGGGGGGGTAGGTGGGTGTCGGAGAGGTGGCGGGGGTGCGCGAGGGTCCACTAGGGGTGAGTGGCGCAGTGGGATAAGAGCGTGGGGAGTTCATGCCCCCGCCAGGCCCTTTTCGCACTGCATAAACAAAGAGATTACAGTGAGAAGGGGCTCCGAAGAAGAAGGGGAGCTAACAAGCAGGGGCACACACACACGGTCACATGCATATAGGATCTACACACCAGCACACACACACACACACACACACACCAGAACGGACACAATAAACTGACACACAACTAACGAGAAGCATCACAACATAGTGGCGCCACCTGTCTCCTCTTCACCAATTAATGAGCTCCCGGCTCCTGGGATGCTACAACGAGGTGGCAATTAGCAGGGAATAGAAAGGGGGTGGGGGGATCATGAAATGAGGGAGAGAACCAGATGAGAGGAGGGGAGAGAGGGGCTGTGGAAAGGGGGAAATGGGGTGAGAAGGATGAAATACAGCGATATACAGAAAGAGAGAGAGAGAGAGATGAGGAACAGAGGAGGAGACACTGAGTACAGACAAATGACTGGAGGTCGGTAACTTTTTCTATTTGTTAAGTTTACAGGCAAATGCACTTCCTGGTTTTGTTTGTTAAAAATAAGCTCAGAAAGAAAAAAACCTAAAACTAAGAATATGATCTGTTGTATATATTATGATATTTCTATGAATATTATATTTTTATTACAGAGTTTTGAAGAAGCTTTAGTTACTTTTGCAACTTTAAATCTGTACGTTTCAGTTTGTCACGAGACAAAGCTTATTTGTTAAACCGAACCACATGAAGGCAACCTGATTGCGAGGAATAAAAGCAACCGTGCACGGAGAAACAGAAGTTTGTCTCTGTCCGGACTTCCAGCCTTGTTTGTGTTTATATTTCCATCTATCGTCATCCAGTCAATCTGCGTTTCCTGCTTCTGACTCCTAAAGTGCACACACGCTCTTTTGTTAGCCACCTGATAACAGGCAGTCATTCATGGCGCCCCTCGACCTCTGTGACCCCTGACCCCTGAGACGGAAAATAAGGAACAAGAACTAATAAGAAACCGGTCACGCGTTCACTGACAGTGGTTGCTCATCCACACTAAAGCTGCCAAGCTCTACCTCGACCAACCATGAAGTATGAACCACGGCGTAATTAGAGAATAAAAAAAGCCCTAAACATCCTTAGATCTCTCACTTTGTACCACCTGGCACATCAGCGCAATTAGGTTTCACTCCATTACACAGAGATGATGGTGGGTCAAGGCCTGATAAGACACGAAAGGAGGCGGAAACCCACACACGCAAAGCCCACACACACACACACACACACACACACGCTAATGAGAATGTTCCTATTCTATACACCCCCATGTGGACGGACACACACACACACACACACACACACACACACACACACACACACACACACACACACACACACACGAGGCAGGTGTGGGGTCACCATTAGGGTCACCAGCTTCGGCCCAGCTACCAAATATAGAGCGTCCACTATTCACGGATCCTCAAGTTCACTGCATGTTCTCGAATGACCACCGGGAACCCTTTAAGTTCTGGAAGGAACAGACGTACCCCCCACACAAAACACACATTCATCCACGCCTGCACCACACACACTGCTCCAGCACGTCCAGTATGTTCCGACCGCTCCGGTCCCCCGTCACATCATTAGGCTCCTTATCGGCTGCTATGTGGAAACACGGCGCTCATTCCCGCCCTCATCCAGCCGCCGTCCGTTCACCCATACCAGCTTTTATCATGTTTCTTTTCTTCGGCTTCACCTTCTTTCCTTACTCCCGCCCGCCCGCTCTTTCCTCTTGAAAGACAGTGTCCATTCAGTGTGTAACAGAGAGCCTCTTCTACCGCTGAAACCCAAGACTGACAGTGTGACCTCTCAGGACGACCTATGCACTCGCAGCCAACGGCTCCGTCGTGTACAAACATGCCCATAGACACTCAGTGCATTTCTGCATGTGGAAGCTGCTGACAGATCATTTCTAGTAGATTAGGAGATTTTCAACTGATTGATGTGAGGCATTTCTGTTAAAAAATGTATTATTGAGAAGTATCTTTCTTAAAAAATACACACAGCTGCTTAAGAAAGTCAATTGCCCCCTGACTCAAAATACACTTAATTAGATTGAGTCTATATAAACGTATGCATGCGTCTGTTTAAATAGTTGTGGGACATTCCTGAACCACCGTATATTAAGTTATTGCTCTTATTGACGCCACATGATGTCAGGTCCATTGAGCGCCTGGTGTGACGCTCAGGAATTTCTTCACCTACTGACCTTTTTTCTCTGAATCGCTGACCTGCTGCCGGATGTTTCACACTACGACTCAGACGTTAACGCCGCCGCCTTTGGATGCTCGTGTGCCGTCGTCTCATTCTGTGATCTGGGTGGTCTTTTATCTGCGGCTGCAGATCCTTCAGAGACCTGTTAAAAGAAAACCCAATTCATGTCACATCGTTTTACATACAGTAACTCCGGCATTTGCTTGTTTTATTTGCACATTGAAACTCATTTCACTGCAGCTTGATGCAGTCAAGGATCAGAGGGCGAATGCTGGACTGTGAGTTTGGCCTCCTGTCCATGCAAACGTAGAGGGCGCCTGATTTAATTAGTGAAAACTCTTCTTAATCCTCTCATAATTAAATGTAGCTTAACGAAATCTGACATAAACGCATCGACGCCAACAGGAAGACATTGACATCTGATTAATTTCTTTCCCCAGTTTTTTGTACCAGTGCTCTTTTAAGTGTGTGTGTGTTGAGGCTGAGGCACTTGTGTTCACATTATTGGTTATTCTAGAAGATCGGCCTATGACATTTAATAACGAGCTCTGAAATACCTGCAGGTCCACGGTACCAGCTCAGTTTCAGGTGTAGAGAACAGGTGAGGCCTTGAACAAGTAAAGCACATCTTCAAATACCCAAACAGACACACACACACACACACACACACACACACACACACACACACACACACACACACACACACACACACACACACACACACACACACACACACACACACACACACACGGCTCTACTGCAGCCTTCAACAATGGCACATTTGTCTAACAGCTGATCTCCATATGATAAAAGGGAGAAGTATATTCGGCAGGACACCCACACACAGTGACACACATACACACAGATGGTTATCGAATTTACATAATCATTAGTTGTGGGTGAGACTCTGTCACGATCCATGTGCTGTCCCTGGTGGAATTAGAAGCAATTACTGAAGGCGTTACCCGCAGATCGACAGACACGTACAAGCAAACGTAGACTCGATTGCACAAGCATTTGGCACCACGTGAAGCAACTCCATTCAACAGCATATACACAAAACACCAATGTAACAGCAGTGTTTTCAACTGACAAGGAAAACACACGGACCACAAACGCACCACCACACACCAAACCCGGAGCCCACAAACGCACCCCCACACGATCTGACCCCCACCGCCCCTCCCCGTGGCTTACAGAAATTACTGCCACCTGAAGCGGAACCCCGTCCATCACACAGAGGCCCCTCAAAGCCCCACAGGTGTCTTTTAACATGTCCAAAGCGCCCCCTCCCCCCCCCGCCACGGCTCTCCATGTGGCCATTCATCCGGCTGCGGTGGAGGACAACAAAACAAAACACAGCCCGAGGGGGAGAGCCTCACAGCCAGCAGAGTGAAATCACAGCTTGGTGCAACCAGTGCTGCGACCCGACCGGGACACGCGGACCGGGCCGACACCAAACCGGTTTCCCTCGGTTCCATCTCCGACTCCGGTCCATTAACCGCAGCTCACGCGCCCTTTGTTCTGCTTCTCATCTCCTCTTCTGAGTGTTTCTTAGACACGTTGATCCGTAGCCAGGAACCAAAGAACAAATGACTTCATCCTGACCAGACTTGCAGTGGTGAGGATGAACGATGAATGAGTTATGAGGGACAGGTGGGAAACACTCAAAGAGCAGCTATGCGGCTGTACAAGGACTCAGCTGGCTGCGGTTTAAAGAGGCGCTGCTGAACAAAACAGAATTTGTTTAAAGCGCAGAGAAATGGGGCATACGCAAATTTTCACTTAAGGGCATTTAAGTGAAAACACCCAGGACCCGTCCAATCCACATTAACTGTTGGCTGACGATGTGACACAGCGGCCAGAAGGAACGCGCGGAGCATAACATAATGTAGAGAGCGAGGCCCAGATGGAAAGAAACAGCTCTGCAGGTCGTTGTACAGAGAGGCAGTCGCTGCCACAGACACGGCCTCGTCAGAGTAAACAGCAGAGCTGAGTGTCGCCCGGACGGAATCATGGTCTGTGATGTGAGGCCAAGTGACGTCGCAGGAGTCTGAGGAGCCGAAGTATCGTCCAAACACACATCAGCGCCTCCAACACCCTGTGGGTCAGTAACGTCTGACTTCCACCTACATGGGTTTGAGTTATTATCATATCGTTTGATCATCTCCATGTTCCATCGTTTGACCACTGACCACAATCCAGTTCTGCTTCGTGATTCTCCATCTCTGACGAATCTCTTATTCGTGCTCTTTGGGAACATTTTCCACCGGGTGTTTACGCCTCACTCATCAGCGCGACCCGCGGCCCGGTCTTTCTTTCCGACCTGGCTCATCACAGTCGACTGAGTACTGGGACACTTTGAACACGATCCTCCGGCTGCTGGTAAACAGCGGTGTCCCGTTGCAGCCGTTTATTTAGGCGTCTATTCTAACCCAAACAGGGATTACGGCAAAGCCCGCCGCTCCCTGTTTTAGACGCCTAAGTACTTTCTGCCGCTGAAGGCGAGCAGAGCCGCTGAGGCCCGCGGACAGCTGTGGGCCCGTGCGAGGGGAAGGAAGAGACAGAGGCGAGGTGAGAAGGAGCCGGGGGGAGCGTGCAACGGCGAGAACAACTGCGCTTCCAGAACAAAGCGCCGTCGCCGCGGCTCGGACGCGCCGACGAGTGAGCGGCACTTGAGATGTGTCTGATAAAACCTTGGCGCGAGCAGCTGGAGCCTCGTAATGTATTTAGTGCGCGGCTAAAAGTCCGCCAGAGCTTGGAGAGGTTGTCACAAGTAGAAAAGGCATGAACGCTCAGGAGGGAGAATTAAGTTAGAACGGAATTATCTGTGGATCATGGTGGAAAACCAAAAGTATGGTGCCCCCTTGGGGACAAACAACATCACACATTACAGTGACGTGGGTGAAATCAGTTTCAGAAATGTGATAAATAGCAATATCATGTGTGAATAACAGCTTCCATGCAGATTTAGAGTCTTAGGTGTGAACCATGATCACTCACTATATCATCGCTAAAGCTAAACAAGACATGTGGACAATGTGGTGGTATCTACAACAAATGCACAACAGAACAGCACGATTGAATGGAAGAGCGCAACAAAGTTCATTGACCTCACCAAAAGCCCTACTGCTATACTATACAGCTATGTTGCTGTTGCCAGTGTGTGTGTGTGTGTGTGTGTGTGTGTGTGTGTCAGACATCACATAGCAGTGCTCCCCCCTGCATCTAACGTCAGACCACTCTGGATCTCAGCCCTGGAGGTGGTGAGTGGCTGGTTTGGATCAGCAATGCCTCTAATTTTTATTTGTGTCAAGGTGGATACAACCTCAGCTTCCACAACTACAAAGACAGTGGAAAGCACGTATATGTTAAAGTATGAGTGTGACAATCCATCCTATGAGTCTATTTCACTCACCACCATTGTACAGTAGATGATGGGATTTCTACTTGAAATCTGTTGCAGATCTGTTTGTACCTTCCAAGTTGAAAGGTAGAAAGGAGAACTGTGTAAGGAGCCAAACGTCTCCTTTAAAAGGACCCAATACAAATTGGTCATGCCAAAAAAGCTATCAAGCATCAATTTCTCCAAACACTAAAAATATCTATATTATAAAAATAGAGGCTTTAAGATTTGTAAGTTTAGGCTGGTTTACAGACTGCGGTCCCAAAAGAAACATCTAACAAACAAGCAGCATTCATGATTAAGTGGGTCTCTCTTTTACTTTAAACGTCTCTTGTGTTCATGCAAAGTTGCCCAGAGGCACTGAAGTGTGCTCAGAGACAGTGAACTAGTAGATCAGGAGTCACGGTGCATGATATGAGCCTTTGCTGCTCACACTAGACATTTAAGGCCGAGTCAGATCATGTGTAACATACAGTATGAAGCATATGGTGTCACTATCTACACGTTGCTTTTGGCAAACTTAGACGAGGCAGTCTGTCTTCACTGCCACCCTCCTGCCTCTATAGTGTGGCAGCACAGCGTGAGATGATTCAGTTAGTGGAGAGCCAAGATGTGCTGGCAACAGTGAGGTGGTCCTCATATACTGTGTATGTATTTATAACCTGAACTCAATGAAGCTTCAATAGTACTGAACAGTTACTGAACATATGCTAATAAACATTGTAAAGTTGAAACCGGTGCATTCAGAAATGTGACCTTTCTTGCAGCACATGCACTTTTCCATTAACTCTTTAGTCTTACTTGTGAATGAGATGATTGAAGCGGAGTTTCACAGACGGGACAAGTCACTGGAGCTCTGCAATCCCTGCACACACAAAACATACAGCAAGAAAAAAAAACTGTAAAAATGTCACAAGTCATACAAAAGAGGGACACACACACGCGTCTAACATCGTGCCCGCACACTTCATTAGCTCCCGTGATCGGAGGCTCGAGCAGATTCCCACCCGCGGAGCTGGAAAATTACACTCATGTAAAAATTCTTTATATAAACGTGACGCCGTGGGCGGGTCCGCGTCTTCATCTCTAAGAAAACACAGCCTCCACAACACTGTAACTCACACTGGATTTATTTCACACAACGTTTCTTTTTATTGCCACCCTATAAACCACTCCGGCCTCGTGCACGTGCACGTGCGCGTGTCTGTCTGTGGCCTTTCGGCATGTGTTATCCCCCGTCGTAGGAACCGCCGTTAGACAAAGAGGTCAATTCATATTAGGTGTTAAAAAGGCCAGATTGTGCATAAATCAAAGCTCCACAAACTTTAATACAGCTCTCCAACCTCAAGCTGTGGAAAAAGAACTTAATATTGTAACATTTGCAGGAATAAAAGGCACCATTCAGGTCCTGACAGAAAATGAGAGAGCAGTGGAAAACAGTCCGGGATGATAAGTTTCTTCTTTTTCCAGAGTAAAATTTTTGCCCTCAGGTCTTTATTCAGATAAATAAATGCTTCGATATTGCTGAGAAATGTCACACAGACAGAAAACTAAAAACACTGTTTGCATGGCTGAGGGAAGATAATGAATGAGCGTCATTGTTGCCTCCACTGGAATATAAAAATAAAACCCAGGCAAACGCTTGACTCCAGTGATTTATGGAGCAAGATTAATTGCTCGGTATCATCCTTTTGGCAGCGACACTGCTCTAAAGACAGAGAGCAATTGTTTGAAAGGAGACAGAACCAACACTGATTAGTAACTCATGGTGAAAACCTGAATATTAGTGGGAAGATGGATAAACACATGTATAATATTTGGATAAGACAGACCTTCAGCAGTGCCACCCCTGTTTGAGCTTTGGAGGCGCTCTTTGTTTATACTCAATGTTCTGAAAACAACTTGTTTGTTAATCTGTTCGTATCTGACCTGACCTCAGCAGAGCAGGGTCACATTAACCCGTAGCACAACACAGACCTTCATCCTAAGCTATACATGAAACTGATATGAATATGAATGAATATGAAGCAGTAGGAACTGATAATCAATAACTCGGATGTTGCAGCAACTTGTTGGTTTAGAGATGAGAGGGAAGTTCTATTGGAGGCGCTGCCACCGTGCACGGATGCTGTGAACCTACCATAAAGTGCATATTAAACGCTGAAGCTGCAGATGTTCTGGTAATTGTGTCCACATTATAAAGCTGGAGGCTACGAAGTCCCGGAACCCCGAGGTGTGCGCATCAGAAAATGCCACTGTGGGTGTCGATTTACAGCCCATCAAAAGGCGGCGTGTTGCGGCGGGAGCCAGGCGGCGTGCCAGACAGTTGGTTGTTTCTAAAACGGATCAGTGAGATGGATTACGGCCTAAATCCCTTCTTTCAGTGAGTTCCTACAAACTGTCATTTCTCTTTCGGGCCTCACAATAGCCAACGAAAACACTGACAGATAGGGTGACTGAGGAAAACAGGCCGCCTGCAATGGAAACCCGACCGTACCCACCCATGTCCGCGTGCGCTACGCACCGCGTTTCCTCCGCGTGGAGGTGGTCGGACAGCGCGAATCTGAGGGCGGCGCATTCTGGCGAGTGAGAGGTTGCGGTTCAGCGGCGCGGTTTGATTTGGCCCAAGGACAACGTCATAAACAAATAAACCCACGCTGCGCGCGGCTTCACAAATCCGTCCACACACACATTTGCACCGAGTTACGGTTTGCGTTTGCACCGTGGAGTCTGAAGTCAAGCATGGAATCAGCCTCCTACAGTAGATGCAACCAGCTTTTCACACACTAGACCACGAGCAGTGAAACGGGCAACAACTCAACTGTATCAACTGCTAATCTGAGTTACAGCTTTGGTTTTATTGTCATCAGTACCTGCGTCTGTTCAAAGCCGCCAGCATCCATTCAGTTACTGCCACGGAGTTCAGCCAATGCTAGAAAACACGTGATCAGGCTCATGTGAGTCCACAAACAGCCAAATGTCCAAACACACGATTGATTCATACTTAAATTATTTACTGGGTAAAATGTGGCAATCACTCGGTGAGCCTGGCCTTTTACCCAGCGCTCACACACATGGCGGCTCTGAGGCACTTCTGTTAGCGGCTTCTCACACACACACACAATTATCACAGGATAACACACACACACACACACACACACACACTGTAAAAGTGCACACCGGCGATTATATTAACCGGCGAGTCGGCTCGGCCGCACGTCTGACGCTTGGTGTCCGGTTCTACCAAGCAACACGGATCCACACCCCAATAAACCTACGCTTCAGACTCGACCTCCTCTTACACGTTTATTTTTTCGGACCCACTTCGGGACACGTTCGAGTGCAGGACGTGTTCTGCGCCCAGTGGCAGCGCTCTAATTGTATTTACAGCAACCTGGCTGGATTAGATTACAGTGAAAACCATCCACATCCCACACAAGCCAGAAAGTCCCCCAGAAGAAGTCTAGAGCCGCTGAAGTCAAATACCAGCTCACAGCTGCATGTTTATATATACTGTATATTATGTAGAGTCACGTAAAAAAAAGGAAGTTAATGGTAAATTCTTGTTGCGAGTTAAAGAAAGAGAGACAGTGGGGCGGGAGAGGGAGCGTAGTGGCCGGTACATTAATCAGAGACCTAACAAAGAGCACAGTATATTTTCTCCAGCTAGAAAACAGATCCTGCACAGACAGACTTCAGTTAACTCGCATGTCAAATTGAAAATGCACTGTGCACGCACGCACGCACGCACACTTTCATTCAAAATTCAAAGAGTTACATGAAGTGGAACATGGTGTCAAGGATTTTTTTTAAAGTAATTTAATGAAATACATTCCCAGAGTCTATTTATGAGACAATAGCAACATTGATGCCAGCAGCAAAAAAAATAAAACACAGGAGCTTTAATTCCCTTAGGAAACATCTGCCAACTCCAGAGAAACACAGGCATCCATATTTTTATTTTCTGCACCCACCTGTGTAGTTAACACACTCGCGTTGCGTTGGCGTAGACTCACATTTACACCCTGCAACTTTAAATCTCCCATTTTCTCCAGCTCCCCGCTGACAGCCTCACCAGGAGTGCATGGTGCCGGTGCCGGTCCGAGCGTCTGCGGCCCACCCCTGCCGGCTGCACCTGCCACTAAACGCCCACTGTGTTTGCACAAGTTTGACTGACGCACTGATGCCGGTGACTGACGTGATGTGTTTCCCCAGAAAACACCCCCCAGAGGTGTGGAGTCACCAGCCTGTGTGTGTGTGTGTGTGTGTGTGTGTGTGTGTGTGACGGTCTAGAACTTTAGGAGGTGTGTGAGAAAGGGAACAGCAGCTGGGAGGATATGACTCATTAATGGCTGCGTGGACCCCCTCGCTAAGAACATTCTCGAGTTTGAAACAAGGAACAAACCCATGTAGCCGCCACTCGCTAAATCCTTTCTGCCTGCTCACCTCCTGACGTGTTTTCACCTCAACACCGTGCAAAATCACTTTGGGGAATCGAGCCACTTGAACAGGACGCAGCACAGAGCAGCGGCTGTGGCCGTGGATGTGCAGCGACTTGTTGAAAGGTGGTGGAGGGCGCAACGCACACCCAAAACCTGAAGCACAGCGGCCGTCGGCTAATCTGTGTCTCTTTCCTCCTCTCCTGCTTTCATTCCCCCGAAATAACAAACAGAGACTCCACAGCGCAGCCGCCGTGAAATCACATGCTCCTCCACAGTAAATCTGGGGAATTATCCTCTCGTGTCTTAAATAAGCGAGAAAGAAAGTCAAATGTTTTCCCGCTGGAGATTTGCTCTCGCTGCTGAACGTCAGAGAAGAGGGTTTAATGTCTCTCAGGATGCGAGAGTACACTTTAAACTAACAGTGTACACGGCCCGTATTGGATTAAAGATGAATATTTAGTTCTCTGACCTTTTGGCCTTGAGGAGGAGCAGGAGGAAACAGCAGCCTCTCCGGGCTACGAACAGGGGTTGGAGCATGTGCCACCGAAGGCATCCTCAGACTATATTAAAAGAGGGATGGAGGACGCTCCGGGGGCACGGCCGGGGCGGACGCATGAAAAACTCATTCGCACGGGATTGACAGAGAGCCACTCCACCTTGAGAATGCCCCGTGGCAGCGCGGAACATCCACGGCCACCAGATTAGCCTTCATTTCCTGCAGCAAGCACGCCGCGCCAAGCAGTTAGCATTTAGCGATGACACGCGTTCGCTAAAGGTCGGGAGGCGCTAGCATTCCTGACGCGGCTGAGGATTGTTAGCAAACGTCCATAACGTGAGGGAACAAAAGCAAATAACCCAAAGTAAGACGTGTAATTCTAGGAAGCACAATAACGATTATGGAAATGTTTCACAACCCGTCCACTGTGTGACCACTTCCACCCAGGCAATTAGAGCCAGTCAATTTTTAAAGCGCTCACTGTTTAACCAGCTGCACAACGAATCTCCCATTTATATTTTATTTGACATCTTTGCACCGACCTCTGTCGAGTTTAGGTCTCGCCCAGAGGAGCCGCTCACTCTCACGTGCCAGTTTAAGCTTATTAAATCCTAAAGCAGTCCGGTCGGATGGATTGTTTTAATACTTTATGAGTGCGCGCATGATTCCGAGGCAGGAATGACAGGATGTCAAACATTGTGTGTAGCTGAGTCGAGTTCCTGGCAACACAAACATGTACAATAACATACAGACGAAGGGAAATATATGCAGTCATGACCCAACAGGAGTTAGCAATCAGGAAAGGCTCACATCAGCAACAGCGAATTAGAAATGAAATATTGTACAGGTGCTAATTCATTACAGGTCTTTATGTTACAGCATGTTATGCTAACTGCTAGCTAGAACATATAGGAACGTACTCCATCTCTCATCTTTCAAACTGAACCAATCATCCCACACAAACATTTTTAACGTTGCTCCACTAAACATTAGGTCGCCGTGTAAAATGCGCTGTCTGGCCATTAATTCGCTGCCTTCTTTCCGTCTCGTAGCCTCGTAGCCTCGCGCCCCGCCCCGCGGCGGACGCGGCTCTCGTAAATGGCCCCAGACGCGAGGCCTCTGTCGGCCATCTGACAGTGATTAGGACGGGGCCTCGCCGGCTGCGAGCGGAGCGGGAGCTCAGGGGTGCAGCACACCTTTACATGCAGCTAGGCCCAACATGCCACCCACAGGGTGCAGGATTCAGAGCAACACACAAGTCAGAATGGAAAGATGCTCTACATCAACTGGCATTTATTATAAAAAAAAATGCAAAAACGCAGCACTAGGACTTTCAGATTAGTGTGGAGACTGTCTGGCAACGAGCACACAGCAGATACTGTCATGCACATGCAGCAGCCATATCAATTTTCCTCCTTTGTCTCCTTTTCCCCGTGTTTCTCTCTTCCTTCCCTCTTCTCGTTTACACACACACACACACACACACACACACACACACACACACACACACACACACACACACACACACACACACACACACACACACACACACACACACACACACACAGGGTCTCTTTCTCTGTCCCTCTCCTCCACCCAGACATCTGATAGTGATTATAGCACAGCCTCAGACACACAACTCTGTTAACTCCTACTATTAAGGAACTCGGTCTACCAATATAATTTGTTCATTTGCACACAGAATTAACGCACAGACACACACACACACACACGCACACACACACACACACACACACAGGCCCGTGGAAATTTTGCACTGGCAAACAGAAACACCGCACGCGCGGCGCCTCCCTCCTTGGACCCTCATGCCCCCCTGCCTGTAGGACCCTCATCCTGTCTAGCCTCTCCTTCCCTCCCCTGCTCCATCTCCAGTCCCCTGGAACAGAACAGTCACGGCTGTGTGCACCGTTGATTAGCTAGAACATGAACCCAGGGGCAGCGCTGGGAAGCTCACTGTTCTTTATTGTCTTTAGAGAAACTCCTCTACAGAGGTTGACTCCTAATCCCACACTCCTAAACCTTATCTGCCACCAATATAATCGTATTACAAAAGATTAAGACAACTTTAATTGCTGGAGATAACACAGGGGGGAAAACAGGAATTAAAAGAATAAGATGAGGTTTCCAGGTTGAGAAAGCGGAGGAAGGTGTGGATGTGTGGGTGCAGGTCGCTCAGACTCTGTGTGCGTGGGGTTTTTTGTTGGAGCTAATTCTTTAATCCCACATCATGTGCCTGAAACCTGCAACAGATGCCTCCGAGGAGCAACTGTTGTCTCTGCCCCTCCTGGCTTCCGGCGGCAGCGGATAAAAACCCAATCTGCCGGGCAGCTTTTCAGTGAGAGGTGTGTGTTCTGTTCACCCCGAGCCGCCAGGTAGAGGCGGCCTTTATTCTAAACCCAGAAAGCAAAGCACGAACGCATCCATCTACCAATTTTGTGAATATTCATGAAAACATTACAAAAGGTTGGAGCTAATCTGACTCGTACCCGTACGCTGCATGTGCTTTTCTTTCCCGCTAGTTTTTTTTTTTTTATATAAGCTACAGGAAGTGGAGCGGACTTGGTTCAGGGGTTCGGGCTTGTAAAAACAACTCGCTGCATGTTGCATTAAAGGAGTGGGTGCGCGATACGTACACTCGCGCACACCTGCGTGACTGTGAACCTAAAGATGCTGATCGAGGGGAACGGTTTCTATCCGTCGGCGGCAAAAACTAACTAGAATCACTTTCACAATCTAAATAGAAAACAAATTCTTTTTGCAATGAGCTCATCCCTACTAAACTCTTGATTAGCGACAGTGCTTCCTGTGTCGTAATATAAAGTACTGGCAATTTGTCCAGTGGTTCGTGTGTGCGAGTGTGTGTGTTGCTGACCTAATATATAGTCATTTGCTTGATGGTGTTTTGGCTGGAAACCTACAGGGGCTTGTTAGAGACATCTGGTCTCTCTTGGACTCTGCTCCTCTAAATTTCTGTCTCATTGTGGATTTCGCCGTCTCCCAGATCTGGCAGAGCTAATTCAGTGTCAGGCATCTGTTTCTTTCTATCATCTAATTAAATCTACAAACAACAGCCGCCCCCCTACAGTACCAGCCTAATGGGACCTCACCCTTCAGCGTTTGTCTTTAAGGGAACCATACGTCAGACTAGATCATAACTATCCTCTTCATTTTCATCTCATCAGCAGTGATCAGTGCGGTCCCACCTGGCTGTAACTATCAATAAGAGGCTCAAACTGCATTAATCAACCTGCAGGGACTCCCAGAGGCCTGCTTCATATTGTAATTGCCTCACGAGATGGATACGAATAAATCCAGCAGACATGCAAGTGAAGAAACAGACCCCCTCGAGATTTAATTTCATGTGCATCAGATTCACTATCGTATGGGGAGAAATTTGATTTGGTTGCAACCGGATTTAATCACGCTGGAATAATGACTTTGGAAAACACATCGACAGGGCCATCGTGGGTTTCTGTTTGGAAGGAAGGTGGCGTCTGCACGGGCGCGTGTGCGGCGATGGTGACAGAGCGCAGGGCGACGTGGGCCGGACGGTGGAGAAACAGGGGCGGCAGCAAAGCGGCGTCTTCCCAGTTCCATTAGACGCGTTATCGCTCATCCCTCAGCAGGGACACGTCCGCACACATCAATGAAAGCCATTCATCATTCCACACCTCAATGTGTGTGTGTGTGTGTGTGTTTGTGGAGGACGGTAGGACAAGTCATTAAAGTCTGGGTCAAAGAGCGGGAATGCAGATGTAAAAACACAGCCATGATAAAAAAAAAATAGTTCACATGTGATTTCATGTTGACTTGCAAAAACAAAAGGACTGTATTTTAAACAGGAAGGGAAGAGTTCTCAATCACGCGCTCCGACCTTTGACCCCTCAGACATGCCTAATAACCAGGCAAGGCCACAACTTGAAGTAATTTCTCCCCTCACATCTTGAAGCGGAGACCTGAAAGCTGACACTCGATGCCGCCATCTATCACGCGCCGCTCAGGCGGAATTACACCGTTTTTTCCATCTATTTTTGGAAGTCTAAAAAAAAAAAAAGGAATCCCCAAGACAGCGGGGGCCCTAATGAAAGCTTTCAACAGCGAGGCGCTGTCTAGATCCAGAGGTGACAGCACCTTCTTCACAATGACTCGCGCTCAGGCAAATATTTCCCCCGTCGCTGACGGACCGCCACCACAAAGACGCACCCTGAAAATTGCGGGTCTCCGATTTTGGGTGGCAGGAGGGATGAAATTGTCCTAAAGTGGAACCAGACGGTTATCTTCTTCTCTCCTGGAACCCCCCCCCCACACTCATCACTCCATCATTTCCGTGGAGTTAACTACAGGCCTGGTGATTACTTCGGTCAGGAATGAGCCAAAGCAAACACGAGACGACAGAGCTGCGGTCGACGGAATAAAGCGCGGCCTCGGAGTTGAAAGCAACACCGTGTGCGAGTTGAAGCATCCTCGGGGCGCAGCCCGCTCACGTCTGCGATCACGGGAGGCGCTCATCAACAACCCGCTGTTTTTATTAGTCGTTCAAATTAACGTGGTTATAATGAATTATTAGGAATAAAAGAACATGGCAGGAGAGCGAGAGAAGAGAAGCTGGAGAGAGAGAAGCAGCCAGATGAGATCAGGAGCTGGCTGGTGGTACCGTATGTTCTAACACGGGCCCAAACCGGTTCTGTGGCCTTTCAGACGGGCCCATAAATCATTATTAAAAAGACGCTTTATATCCTCGACCTGCTCCTCTCAAAGTGTTCGTCACAGCCGTTTGCCCATTGCTGTGATCTCCCTTCAGATCCCGGGGCTGTCTTCAATAAGGAGGGCCGGGACACGTCGAGCGCCGTCTCCAAAGTGTGCTGATGTCAACTCTTCATCACATCACTCAACAAAAAAAAAAAGGAACAAAAGGAGCTCCCATCGGCGGGAGGAGGGTCTGAACTATGTGCCCCGTGTGAATTAGAGAGTGCAGGGCCAGAATGACTCTGTTGTGAGATGAGGTGAGGCGAGGCTGCGCCTCTAAACGTCCAGCCTGAGGGGAGGATGGAGCAGATTATAGTAATGAGACGGGGATGTGGCTTCCAGAGGAGAAGCCGATACAGGACAGGTGTGACAGGCAAACACAAATTAAAGCAGTGCTCATCACACCGACACATTCCTCCACTCAGACCCACACACACTGTACTGTACTCACACACACACACACACACACACACACACACACACACACACACACACACACACACACACACACACACACACACACACACACACACACACACACACACACACACACACACACACACACACACACACCCACACGCAGGATGTTGTACGGCCCATTCAGACTATTTAGGTTTAACATTATGCATTTTCTTTAACCCAAGCATATTGTGTGCACGTGTCAGCGCACTTGGTGGAACGCATCAAAGCAGCTCAGCCTGTAGATCAAAACGTCCGTCTGCATAGTCGAGCGTCAACTTTCAAACTCATCCCAGCTCCAGAGGCTGCAGAGGCGAAGCTGATGGGCCCCACGTGTGTAGGCAAAGTCTAGTCGCACACGTGAATTGAGTCATCAGTCACCTCCAGTCCAAGAAGTGGCCAAAACACAAAATGAAAAGCTGGAGATTAGAGGGGTTCAGAGCTGTGCGTGTGCTGTTCTGCCTCTTCCAAAGGTCACGGCCCGCGATTCGAGGCACGCTGATAAAACTGGCAGCGCGCCTCGCTTCGTACGTCCCGCGGTGACGCGCGGGTCTTATTCTGAAAGAACCCTCGAAGGCCGTTTATTATCTCAACTCTGTTTTCAAGGCCCGAGGGAGTCGCAAGAAATAGCAGAATATCTGTTTCAGAATTCGGCGCGGTGCTGGAGCGGCGGCGGCGTAAATCACGCTGACACTGTAATTAAGCAGCAGTTCGGGGCCCGAGCTCCGGGCTCTTATCTCCTTTGGATGCTTATCGTTAGCATCTGCGCGATGAGGAAATTGGACATTAGCGAAGCTAACGACCCTCCAGTTCACGTCCACGGTACGTGTGAGTCGCCCCTGGCTTTGTTCTGAGGCCGCGTTCACCTGCACAGAAGTAACGCTGAAACCTAATCTGCGTCGGCCGCTCCGGGCGCTCGCGTTCTCGTGAGCGAGCGAGCGCGGAAGCACGGGAGGCGGCGGGAGCTGGCACGCGGCCACCGCTCTATCAGACGAGAGAGGTTAAGAACATAGCACACGGAAACTATTCTGCTCAAACGCTTTGGCTTTTCTGATCTTTGTCTGCGCCGAGCACTTCACGAATCGCGATCTGCCGGCGCCGATTAGGCCTTTTATCAGGTCCCGCTGTCACATCGGGTCGAGCTTCAGCTGCGAACCTCATGACAGCTAACGTGAGGAAAGGCCGTTAACCCAGACTGAAGTTTACTGGCAGATACATCAAAACAGCTCGTCTTTAAAGCGAGCCTCTATCGCGGCCTTGATCTGAGCCATAAATCAAACTCTACATAGAGTGAATATTGTTCCCTTTCACCACTGTGCGAACATTGATCTGGACTTTGCTATTGCTGGCGAACAGATTAAACTCCAGAAATCAGATTTTACAAAAAGGCGTCCACACACACTCACACTCACACAGATACACACACACACACACGAGACAAAAACGAGGCCTAAGTTGTGTTTTACAGCTGCTACGTGAAACCCAATTACGCAGCCAATTTGCAACACGGTTGATTCTCAGCTCAGCGCCGTCTCTCTCACACACACACACACGCACACGCACACGCACACACACACACACACACACACACACACACACACACACACACACACGGCCCCCTGTTCCTCTCATTCATATTTGCTGAGTGTTTTCCTGAGGGGTCCCGGTGCCGCTGGCCTCGGACCCCTCAGATGAGGTGAGGTAAGACGTGGAGCCGCGTTATTGTGCATCTGCGTCCAGGCGCTCGCTCGCTCGCTCGCTCGCTCGCTCGCTCACGTGCACGCGGACACAAGCACGCACGAGATATACTCCTGTCATAACCCACACTGACAAACACCTGGACCTGGTTACTGGAGCCGAATACCGCGTGCAGGCCTGGGTGCATAAATGGGGCGTGTGGGGAATATGGGGCTGGAGGTTATTCGGCGCTGGAGGCTGTGTTGAGGTTCATTTTATGTTTTCCTTTCTCTTTTTTTCCCTTCTTTCTCTCTAAGCTCTCGAAATAGGGGCTCGCTTGAAGTCTAGGAAATGAAAGGTAGGTCATTGCTACTACAATGTGCAGAGCCCTTCTCACAAATAGGAGAACGGACACAGACTCCAAAGCCTGAGTGGAGCATGAATATGAGCTGG
This sequence comes from Betta splendens, assembly GCF_900634795.4. NCBI lineage: Eukaryota > Metazoa > Chordata > Actinopteri > Anabantiformes > Osphronemidae > Betta > Betta splendens. Next base: position 22,545,314 of record NC_040889.2, read on the forward strand.
AAGGAGGCGCCTGTGTTCTAAAGACGTTCTGTTTACATATAGAAACTGGAGCAATGGTGCATTTAAGTTGCAGAAACGAGGTTCTTCATCTCATCAGAATGTGCAAGTATGAATATGCCTCACATATTACACTTAGTGTGTCAGACAATCAGTGATGCTGGTCTTTATAAAGAGGATTCAAACACACAACCAAACATAACTGGAGATACGGTGATGATGTGATCAGATACTAGTTACATCAGCAACGCTAATTACGTCATCACCGCATTTACTGAGGGTCTGCGGGTTAAGTCTGGTCTCTGGCCCTCTCCTACCGGGACCCAATAACACGTCCGGACGTCGGACCAACGCGCTCACCACCATCGGCTCACATTGGCGCTCGGGCTTGATGAGGGCACGTGCGTCGAGCAGCCACAAAACTAAAAACTGCGAGCAGCTGTCAAACTTTTCGCGGTGCCACTGAAGTAAAGACGCCGCCAACAGACGGGCGCACGTAAAGAAGGGGGGGCGGTCAGACGCTTCACTACTCACCTCGGGAAACGGTCGCGTCGACTTTACTTTCGGCGAAGACGCGAGAAGTTTGAAGAGTCGGTTCCGTGTTGGAGTTGCGATGAGAGTCTCGGCAGAAGTAGTGGGATGTTTTTACGGAAGAAGTAGATCGTGATATGATCGACAGATATATAGTATATTATTTGTTGTGTATTCGGGAAGAGCAAGTAGCAGAGCATCAGAAGGATTTTGCATTGTATCAGGTGTAGATGCTGTATGGAGTTATTGTCAGATCGCAGGCAGATAGGAGGTCGTCTTCTCTTCACCTCAAAGGTGGAAAGGACAGAAAGAGCGGAAAGGAAAAACTACTCCCCACTTCTTCCTTTCCCCACCTCCCCCTTCATACCACCCTCTCTCTCCCCCCTATCCCCCACTTCTTCATTCTTTTCCCCTCCCCTCGTTCCTTTTCCCTCCCCCTTTTTCCTTCCCCAACCCCCTCTACTTCCTCTCCCCCCCATCCCCCCTCTACCTCCCCTTTTCTGCCCCCCCCTCTACTTCCTTTTCTTTCCTCTCTTCTCCCCCCACCATCCTTTTCCTTCCCCACTCTTCTCCACTCCACCCTCCCACACCCAACGCTTTTCTTTTTTCCCCCTCCTTTCTCCCTTATTATCCCTTTTCCTCGACTCCCCCACCTCCCCCCCCCTCCCACACCCCTCCACCCCCCCCTCACCCTCCACCCCTCTCCCCCTCCCCCCTTCCCCCCTTCTTCCTCATTTCCCCCCCATCCTTTACGCCCCCCGTTTCCCCCCCCCTCCTCCCCCTCTCTTCTTTCTCTTCTCCCTCTCCTTTCTCCCCACCCCCCACTCTTCCTTCTATTTTCCTTTATCTCCCCCTTTCCTTTTCACTTTCTCCATCCCCGCCATATCCCCTTCCCTACCTTTTTTATTTTCTTGTACTTTCTTTTCCCCTTTCCCCCCTCCCCTCTTACCCTAACCCCCCCGCTCCCCCACCTCCCCCCTCCCCCAACCCCCCCTCCCTTTCACCGCCCCCCCTCTTCTCCTTTCCCCCCCCCCCCCTCCTCGTTTTCTCCCCCCCTCTCTCCCCCTCTCTTTTTTCCCTTTTTTCCTTTACCCTTTCTCTTTTTTGCCTCCCCCTTCCTTCCCCTTCCCCCCACTCTCTCCCACCTCCCCTTTCCCCCCCCCTCTCCCCCTCCCCCCCCTCTTTTTCTCTCCCCCCCCCCTCCCTCTTTTCTCCTTTCCCCCCCACCCCCCCTCCCCCCCCACCCCCCCCTTCAACTCCTTCAAATCTCTTTACTCTTCTCTCTTTCTTTTTGCCTCTCTTTTCCACCCCCCCCCCCATCTTTCTCCTTTCGCCCCCCCCATATTTCCCCCCTTCCCTTCTATACCCCCATTCTTTTCTCCCCCTTTTTTTTCATACTGCTTCCCTCCCCCCCTTCTCTTCCTTTCCCCCTTCCCCTCCCCCCCCCTTCTTTCCCCCCCCCTTTTCGCCTTTTTGTTTCCCCCTTCCCCTTTCTTTTTCCTTTTCTCCCCCTATTTCTTTACCCCCCCCCCCCCCCCCCCCCCCCTTTTTTCCTCCCCTTTCCCCCCCTTTCCTTTTCCTCTTCCCCCTCCTTTTCCCTCTCTTCTTTCTTTTCTTTTTCCCCCCCTTTTTTTCTCTTTCCACCCCTCACTCTCCCCCCCCCTTTTTCTCCTCTCTCTTTTTTTTTTTTCTTTTTTTTCTTTTCCTTTCCCTCTATTTTTTTCCTTTCTTCTTCTCTTTTTTTCCTCCCTCCCCCCCCTAAACCTTCACCGATCTCCCATTTATATATCACTTATAATATATCCATATAAATTTATATATAGCATTATTTCTCATATATCTTTATTTCAAGCTACCGATATATATATATCTATTCTCTCTACTACCCCAACTTATATATCTTATATATATTTCCTTCAGATATCTATCTCGCCTCCCATTATATACTTCCTCCTCTCTCTCTCACTTTTCTCTCTCTCTCTCTCTCTTTCTCTCTCGCTCGCTCTCTCTCTCTCTCTCTCTCTCTCTCCTTCGCTCTCTCTCTCTCTCTCTCTCTCTCTCTCTCTCTCCTTCGCTCTCTCTCTCTCTCCTTACACAAACTTCTGCTCCTCCAACGACCCACTGCGCTGTATGAGAGGCGATTCGTGCCACGGAGCGGCTCACACGAGCTTCCTACGCATCTCATTGGATCCCGGCGGCGGCTGATGAACGTTGCGTGACTAAACGAGGCTAATACACTACGCAGCAACCTTAAAATATCAGTAGTTGGCGTTTTACGTAATTCTTCGGGAGTGAAGCATATCAACAGGCTGAGGTAAAGGACGTTGGAGATCCAAACCTTCCTTTTTGGCCTTTTTGTGTTTTTTACTGTGTCTTATTTGGGTCATATTGCTGTTTTCAATCTATTTCTTGTTTTTTCAGTCATGTCGGTCTGATTTAGTTTCTTTCAGGCTGTTTTCATTTCTTCATGATAAATTTGGGTTCTCACTCATCGTGTTTTGACTTTTGTGCATCTCCATCAGCACTGTTCTTTTCATATTATACAGTTACAGTCTTGGAGCTGTGCCCTGTTCCAATCTGATGCACCACCGTCTGACTGACACTTATAACGAACAACCTCTTATTCTGTTTATCTATTGCAGCTCTAGGTTATTTAGGTTTGTATGTGTGTGAAGAGTTTGGTCAAAATGTGTACTGTCTCTGTACTTTGACCTTGGCATCCCTCCCTCCAGGATTATTCCAGGATGTTAAGTAAGAAAAGTATAATACACTAAATCCTTGCACATCATTTATTGAGCAACATTTCCTTCTATACTTTTGTGAGTGGGAAGTAACTTATAAACCATGTTCTGACCTACTGTATATTGTACTTTTTGTACTCATGTTTTTTGTCTCAGTACAAACCAACATTTCAAGATAAATATGTATCTTGTGCCTTAATGTCATTATTTGTGATGTAAGAAATCTAAGTCAGACAGATAATGCGCTTATCAGACAATAAACAGAATCAATCACTAAACTGAACATGATGCATTGTTTATCAAAAGTCAAGTGAAATGTTTGAAACACAGACAAAAGTACAGTCTATCTATGGCTCATTCAGAAATCAACCCCAGTGAGCTAAACAATTCCAGAGAAAACAGTCCTTCTCTTCTATAAACACAACAACACAGGCTCTTTAATGCGCTGATATTCTGTTATTGAGGTTTGACACTTTTTTTGTTTGAGAACCAAAACTAGCCTCTAACTGATGGAATGTAAAAAAAACAGAGATTAAGGCAAACGCAAAATGAAGTCATAAATAAAAATACCAACACAACTAACTCAGCATAGAAAACCAGTGTCTTCTAGTTGTTAATTATGACTTTTAATTTTTGTTAGACATTTTCCCCATTTTCCATGTATTTTAAATTATGACCAATTCTGGCCTCCTTAAAATCACAAGTGATCCTCAAATTTAACTTAATTTTTAGTTTTTAAAATGGAAACATTTCGTTAATGTTACCTGTTTCACACAAATAAGAAGCAATAAAATATAATATGATTCATGTTAAGAGCATAGAGAAAAAAAGTTTAAATTAAGGAAAGTCAACACTTTCTATCCTCACGCTTTTTGTGCATTTAGTACGTATTTTAAAATATGTTTTATTAAAATGGGCAAAGATCAGTAAAATGTTTAAAGTCTGACACTTATTTATGGTCATCACACGTCTACTATTAGCATCTCTTTTTCTTGTATTGGTGCATTTCCTCCCACTAACCACCAGCACACGTGGCCTCATATCTTCACTGCGTGAGCGTGCTTCTTGCACAGAGGTTTGTCTTTCTTGGAGAAGAAGGTCTGGCCTTCCAGACTGGTACAGCAGACCTGAGGAGAAGCACAAAAGCAAACACTTGAATATATTTGTTTTATTGCTCATCTCACGGAATCTACTCTTGAGCACCTGAGTTTACTGTGACGTGTGTGTATTTAACTCACAGCACAAACGAAGCATGTGTCGTGCCACGTGTGACCGATGGCCTCCAGGAACTTGTCTCCGGCCTCGATGGGGAACTCGCAGCCGTGGCAACCGGTCCCGAACAAAGTGTAGAAGTCTCCAGGAGATAAAGATACGTCTTATTGAGGAGCCGACCACGGTTCGACTGTGCTAATGAGCGGATTTCCTTTAACTGGGACTAACGAAGGGTCATTGTGTGTTCCTGACACTCACCTCGTTCACAGTACGGTTCTCCGTCTTCCAGGTGGAATGTGTTGTTCCTTATGGGCTGCTGACAGTAGGCGCACAGGAAGCAGTAGACGTGCCACGTCTGTTTGAGGGCGTTTATCACCTCCTGGACGACGAAGCAAACAATGCCGTTAGTTGGAGGCGTGGGCCATTATTAGCGGCGCCGACCTTTTCAGCCTTTATTAACCTGCGTTCGATTGGAACACATGGACGTGCCGGCGCAGCGTGTCAGGAATGTTCCCCTGTCACATGACCCAGCTTAAAAGAAACGCGCTTTCTTTCCCACCCTTGAACTGTGAGAACAGGACGGGACGGAGAGTCAGTGGAAAGTCGGTGGGCCGGAGCGAAATGAGGGATTAGCGGCGAGAGGGTGAGAAAAACGCTTAATAAGAGGCCGTAAGCTGGTTGAAGATGTGTGAGAATCAGAGGGCTGGAGGGGATTCAGGATAAAGGGGAGGGAGCGTGTCCGACCGGAGCAAAGATCTCCCTGACACACACGCAGCTCTGCCTCACTATTTTCAGACGGGTCCGTGAGTGAAACGACGCTGAGTCATAGCAAACAACACATACAGTATGACAACACGCATCTCGTCCAACTGGTCCAACTCACCCCCAGAATCTTAGCCCGGCAGCGGCTGCATGTCGGAGCGAAGAACTCCTCGTAACAGTGCTCGCAGTAAACGAAGCCCTGCTCCTCCACGAAGCCTATGTCTGCGAGAGACGTGCGGCAGTGGGCGCAGTTGAACTCCTCCTTGTGCCACGATTTTCCCATTGCAACCAGAAAAGGCCCTCTGAGAACAGAGAAAACGGCATCAGATCTATTTACTTATTGTAGTACCCAAAGCGTCCACTAGTGGGCGAGCACAAATCAATCAATAACAAATCCCTCTAAGTTATTTGCTGTTGTTCATTCAGCGGATACCAGACGTGTGTAACCACAGCAGCCTTCACTCGCCTGATGACCTTGGTGCAGTGTGCACACATGGGCGTGCGGGTCCCAGCAGGGATGTGCTCTGCCATCTGGACCAGGGTGTCCTGATCCTTAGGGTGGGGCTGAGGCGCAGGTCGGGTGGGGACAGGGTCCCTCGGGGCGGTGCCGTTGCCCTTCATGCCGAAGGACGGGGTGATCAATCCGGTCGGTGGCCGATGACCTGCAGGAGCACAGGGCGCTTTAACGGCCGGGCATTGATCCACATTGTCACCACCGCGGATGCGCCACATCAGTCTTCAGCAACACAGAATGCGTCACCCCGACGCATTCCTGGGGCGCGTGTGCATGCGTCGGCACCGACCGCCGAGACGCTCCCCCAGTAAAACCTGGACACCTGGCTAAACATGCAGCTTGGCCTCCGAGCTCCAGGCCGCAAGGTGAAGGGAGGCCTGCGTCCGGTGTTGGACTTCACCATTACAGGACACGGGTCTGTGTGAGTCAGTGTCGTGACCACAGCAGCATTAATAAAGTTAGGAGGCTAAAATAATACATTACACAACTGTATGTGTGAAAGCTACAGCACAAAAGCTTAATACGCTAAGCTTTTAGCTTAAGGTATTTGACAAGTCCATATTTTTGCATATTTGTTTAACTGAAAGGTGTGTGGCTGAGTCTTAAAGCTCCAACAGGGCGCTGATTGTTTAGAAGTGCCCATGAGCAACAGGCCGCTCGCTGACGGCACGGTCCGCGGATCCGGATTCAAAATGGCCGCCCGGCGCCCTGCTGCTGGGGCGCCGTGCGACCGGCCGTATATTTTGACGACCCGTGTCCCTCGGTGGGCGACGGCGTCCGTGATTTACGCTGCATCACAAAGAGAAGTATGCGGAGGGCCACTGGAAACACGAGTCGAATTCCTCGTACGCGCCCGCAGAGTCTGGCTAATAAAAGCCGAGCGCGAGACGACCGGGTGGAGGGGGAACATAATAGCTATGCTGAAAAAGAACCAATTTGCAGCATCCATTCTGCGTGAGCATCTCGCACTGCAGCCCTCAAAACTCCATCCTCAGCTCCTGACGGGAACAATTACCCTCCTGATGCGCAGAGCGGCCGATGGAGGCCCTGGAAAACAAGCCTCTTCCTCCTGCTAACAGGCTGCAACAACATCCAGCCCAAGAGCAGTAAATCACCTTCACACGACGCCAGGATTGGAACCCAAAAGTAACAGGGTTTTTATAAACTTTGATTTACAAATCAATCAAAACTCGTGTTCAGGACTTTATTTTTATGCCTCTATTTAAGGCAGTCTGCTTCTTAGACATCTGTGCGTTCTCTGTGTCTTACGCTTAAGAAAACAGCTTAAGCGCCGTGGTCTGATTATGCCGCATTAGTTCATTTAGTGAAAAAACACCGCAAACGGCTTGCAGTGAAAACGGAGCACGCGGAGCCTCACAAGCGCACGTTTGTTGGACGCGTCGGCGGAACCCAGGATTCACACTACGCGCCGTGTCCTTTAAAGCGCGCTTTTAGCCAGTTATTGTACGACGCGCCAATTGTGGCTGGGTCCAAGGTCCATAAATCATATGACACGCGGAGCGGCTGAGCGCCGGGCCGCGGTGCACACAGCGCCCGAGCGGGACCGGGCTTCACCTGGAGCCGCCGCGGGGCCTTTGATCATGGTCTTGATGACTGCAGACTCGTGGCTGTTGAGCTCGGCCTCCTCGCTCTCCTCGCTGTGCAGAGAGAGACACGGCGGGGGGTCAATCACCTGCAACCGCATCCAGTGCTAAGGCCCGAACGGCAGAACCGCGGGTCACGCGGTGCCACAGCAGGACGCGGGTGCGGTGAAATACCTCTGAAAGCCCCCCCTGGAAAAATAAGACATGCAGAGTGATGTGGAAAAAAAACATGCACGGTTGAATTTGTCATGTTTCTGTCAAAACACAGTCAGACAGACTCCAGACCACCTACCTGCTGACAGGGCAGAGCTAAATACGTTAGCACAGACGGCGGCTCCAGCCGCGGCAGGACCCGACCCAAGTTTTCGGTGCCCTTTCCGACATGGGCCCCGTTTTACTGCAGGACCGAGTCCAGCTCAGCGGTCTTATGATGGATGGGAGACAGCACTAATAATACAGCACGCTGCCAAAGTATTAGGTCAAATGACTCAGAGGGCAGGTTTACCGTGCGGCAGCGCGGCCAGAAGCCAGAGTAGCATCGCTAACGACGGAGTCAATTAATGACAGCGTTCAGGCAGTAGGTGCTCATCCTGACGCACCCCGAGACGTATTCTGTCCAAACCTTCAGCGCCAGAAGAGTAAGACATCAGTGCGTTCGTGCGTGCGGGCCCCGAACGCGGATCCGGACCGGTGCCAACAGTTAGAACCCATCAGAAGAATGTTATGGCAACCGCGGGCGTAGCTACCCTGTAACTCTGTGCCTGTGTGGGGTTTTTGTGTGTGTGTGTGTGTGTGTGTGTGTGTGTGGGCGAGACAGAGTGATGCAGCCCATCAGATGTGAGAGAGAGAGAGAGAGAGAGAGAGAGAGAGACAGGAAGAATGTGACACTTGTGCGTGTGTTGGCCTCGCTTCAGTAGGTGCTCTGTCTGTCTGCTACCCCCCCCCCCCCCCCCCCACCTCTGGTGTGCCACTCCTCATGCACACACACACACACACACACACACACAAACACACACACACACACACACACACACACACACACACACACACACACACACACACACACACACACACACACACACACACACACACACACACATCCGAACACATGGGGCGCCTATAACAAGGAGTGCTCCCCACAGAGCACACACGACTCCTTCAGAACCCTCTATTTCATATATAATATATATCATATATACTACTTTCCGAAAGAGCCGTGAAACCGTGGCAGCGGGAAAACGTGTGCGTGGAAACGGCGACTTTCTACGGAAGAGGAGGAGGCGAGGGGGTCAAGAGGGTGCTCGTCCTCTGTGGACCACTGATGATCATGCGTAGAGATACAGTGAAAGCGTGATTACAGTGGCCTGTGTCAGCATGGATTCCAGCTCATCGGGCCGTAGCTGGCACAGACCCAGGCTGTCACAGCGCATCCCCCGTCTCCTCGCTCTCGTCATTAGGTCATCATTTTGTACACTAGCGTCTCACAGGGACATTGACTTATTACGCTGTATCCACAGCCAGACGCGCGGCTCAATGCGCGTAGACAGCAGCCTGACACATAATCATCTCGGGCCGAGTCGTCTGTGAACGAACCCGCGTTTGGGCGCTGCCGCGAAACAGTAAAGGTCAAACGTTGGGTAAATTAAGCAGACGTGATGGAGGTCCCCGAGCTCAGGTCCCCGTTGGCACCGGCTGGCTCCAACCCATCGAGCAGGAGAACGGGAACGACCTCCTCCTCGGCGAACGCGGAGATTAACAGTCATCTCTTCGAATCATCTCGGCGCGCGAGCTAGCGCCATTCATTCCCGCTGACTGGAAAACGCAGGAAATAAGACGCTTCCCGGCCTCTCGCTCATTACAGCCAATTACAGCCCGGCTCAATAATATTCCCCACCAATCGGGCCAATTACGCGGAGCCTTAATTTCATCCCGCAAGGGCGCGATTGGCTGATTGATGGGCGGCCCGCGTGCGTTGATGCAGCGGTGAGTGACCATCTGGACGCGAGCGCCTCGTTAGCTGAAGCCGTTATTGAAGCGGAGCGGGAGGAACGAGGGACATTCATCCTACTGGTTCCTTTCTCCTCCTCCAGGGAAACCTTGACTTCCACACAGTTGCTCAGTGCCTCTGTTGTTCCTCGCGTGTGTCCAATAATAAGACTCATCGTTCAATTATTTTTTTTAACGATAACGAGGAAAAAGCGGGACATTCCGGACACCCAACACACATATGCAACGCAACCTCTCGTGTACTGTATCACAACTTGAGGTCTTGTTTTGTGCATCTCATAAACGTGTCGGTTGGGTCTGAGCGTTGAACAAATGGCCCATTAACATAGCTGAACGCTGTCCAGCAGCTCCCTCCGCCACGCGACAGATGGTCTATAATTTCGGGCCGTGATATTCTCTGGACCGGCATCAGTCCGCGCACGCACCCCATCATGCAGGCGTGTGCGTCCGCACGCGGCGGCGACAGAGACGTGGCTCCCTACAGGCTCCCACTCAAACGCCGTCTCCCTCACGCGCGCTTCATTCTTCGCGGCTCAAATGTGCACAGTTGTGTCCACCAGCCAGCGACTGAGGGGCTGCCGAGCTGTTTCACGGCGACCGCTGAATGTTATAGCTGGTGTCCCTGGTCTCCACAGACACATATGGAGCGTGTCCTTCGCTCCTTGGCTCAAACAAACCACCGCCGGGATGGTTCTGGCCCTGTTTACACTGTAGATAAAAATAGGCCTCCTTTACATCAGACGACTAGAAGACATTTATTATTATTACTATTATTATTATTATTATTAAAAGAAGGAGCAATTGCACCTGTTGCACCTTATTGGCTCATCGTGGACCCACATCTGGACAAAGGTGCATTTAAAGATGTCAACGATAATAATCACCAGTGGTTAATGCTTGAATTACACACTGTTTATCACAGTAGTGTGTAACAACTATTTTCAAGCAGGCTATTGCAAGTGAAATCAAGTTTTGTCCAGTTTTGCCCAGTCTACCTCTTGATGCAGCTCAGGATGGACTTCTTCGTCCAAGGCCATATTATATTCTGAGTGTGATGGAAGCTAAAATATTAATAGCGGGACATAATCACCACAATTAGCTTGACTATGGCTTAATGTACATTATTTATTATAAATGCTGTGCAGCACCTGCGTTGAGGTGAAAGACCAAATGATGACTCAGCGGCAGTATCCTTCATCACGTCCCCTCAAACCAGTAGTGGAAACAGCCGTTTATGAGCCAGTACTGCCCTCTGGTGGTGCAACTGAGGAACTGCCAGACCGAGGTGAACACGTGTACTGTGATGAACAGTGGAACACTAAAGCTGAAAGCCTTGTGAGGATGTGTGACTGCAGCAGCTGAAGCAGCTGGTCCAGGATCAGAGGAGGCCGACATGTGGTGAGGTGGTGTCAGCTGGTTTAGGGCCGGGCCACGGGCCGTTAAAGGTGCCGGCACTGAGGCGAACCAGTCGTCGGACCTCAGTGTGTGACTGGACAAGAAATGTGGAGAGTGAAAGACCCACTGGTGTTTTACTGGGTCATTGTTTTTAAGTAATTTAATCTAATGGTTTGTTTCATAACAGCAACATAGAGAGGTTCGTGTGAAAGTGCTTATTGAATAGCTGGAGGTTTTTATATCGAGGAAAGAAAGGAAAGGAAAGAGACACCAGAAAGACAAGAAATGGAAACAGGAGGAACTGAATCCGTTTATTAGCTACCATACAGAATAATACGTCACCAAACCCAAAACACAGAGGAGCCTCCACAAGGAGACGGCCAGCTGTGTTCAAAATGCAACAAGATACAAGAGGCTAAAATTAGCTTTAGCATCTCCTGTGGGAAGTAAACATGGAGGTGTCGTAAATCTAAAGGCACTGGAGAATATCTTACATTACAAAGGCTTTTCTACTCACACAAACCTGCAGAGACGTCACACCTGATTCCTCCTGCAGCACCACAGATGTCCCACAGCCACAAGCACTTAGACTGATCATTCACCGTATACTGTACACACATGCATGAATGAAATTGTTCCTATTATATTCCGAGACACCGTGATTATAAAACCGTTAACACAATAAATGTAAACAAGCGCCTAAAGCTTCTACATAAAGTATCTTTATATAACACACTCCAATTCAACAGCCCAAGTAACGTTGAACATATTGAAATACTCTGAATGCAGCAGCCCGTGCTGTCATGCATGCACAGTTAAGTTAAACCTGTGGTCAGCATCCAGGCTGCAATATTACTGCAATCAAATAGGGAAATCTGACCTGAGAGCTGTAATTTTGATTAAATAGGCTGCTTGATTCTGTCCCTCAGGATTTGGGGATCTTAATGAAAAAAACAAGTCATCTATGTGACACCAGAGAATGATGTCATCCAACAATAATGTAATCTAATCATGCAGGCTAATTAAACCCTACGTGTGTGTGTGAATGCACACAAACAAACTTGTTTATTACGCATCTATACTTTTGGAATCAGTGCCCAACACATAAGCAGTACTTTAGATTTAAGATTGAATGAGGCCATTACAGTGCAGGCACAGGGAACCACACACGCACAAACGCACACGCGCACGCACACACACACACACACACACACACGCACGCACACACACACACACACACACACACACACACACACACACACACACACACACACACACACACACACACACACGCGTGTCTACTGGACGTTAAGGGTGCGAGCGGACACTCCGTGGTGCCAGTCTCTCAGCTCGTGGTACTTAGGGCCAACGACCAATCGAGTGGTGGGCTTGTTCACTCTGCCGGAGGTCAGGGGGAGAGAGAAGCACATGGAGAGGGTGAGAGGAGAACCATGTAGGAACAGGGACATAGTGCTGCAGTCTGTGGAGACACTGCGAGCCATGCCACGGAGACGTTACCACATACTGTACGTCTAATGGAGATGCAGACGTGAGGCCCTGATGCCAGAGAGCTGCACACGAACATGAATCCCTGTCATCACGAACACGTGCCCACAGCAATGATCACAAGCCACCGAGGGGAATGGACAGCCAATGGATCGCAGGCAGCAACACCCCCACCGCTCAGACAACATGCAAGGACGCGATGCTGTCACACGCACAACCACACAGCGAGGAGCCTCCGCCTTCGCGACACTGTGATTAGTGAGCACAGATGGGGACGCAGCGACGGCCGGGACGACGCTGTGACTGCTGAGCGAAGAAGAAAACGCCGCCGTGCGCTTTCACTTAATGGCTGGAACGCGGCCCCTTCCCCTTCTGTCTGGACGGACCCACAGCATCACTGTGACGCAGCAGAGAGGGGATCACACTGCTGCCCAGACGCAGCCTCAGCTGACATAACAGCGCTCAGGTCCTGAGGTTTTCGGGAACGCGTGCTGTTACTTCATGCAACGCAATGATTCACGCGAACAACAACAAGCGAAGAGGCTCATCGGACGACCGGCGTTATTAAAACTGCATATCTTCAATGTGTCAGCACTTCTGAGGACGTGCACTTACTTTGTTTTCTTGGCTTTGTCGGCTTCCTCCTCAGGAGCTATAACGGAAACACAAGGGAGACATATTAAAGAGTCTTCATCTGGTGATTTATTAATTGTTTGATTTTGTAATAACTAATATGTTAAGTACATTCAGTACGTATTTACAGGAGTTCAGGTGAACTAACAACTGTCTGGTGCAGAGATCATGTACCATGTTCAGTTCCCGTGATCTGAGCCAGGATCTTGAAGGACCTGGACTGGGTGGTGCCCGTGCGTGGGCGCCAGTCCTCCGTGTCCTCCATGATGCGCTTCCTGCTGGCATCAGCGTGAGTGGGCACGTGGTAAAAATGGATGTCTGTGTCCACTACGTGTTTCCGTGGGGATCTGAAGGTGAAAGAGGATCAATGACGTGAGCAATCGGTGCCTAATTGACAAATGCAAGGAGGTAAGAGTCACAGAACTGCTGGTTGAACGCGTTCTGGAGTCTAGATCTAAGCCGCTCTGATACCTGGGTGGTGGCTGGGGTTTTCTTGGAAACCAATCACAGAAAAACAGGACAAAGAGAGCAGAGACGTACACGGTAAATGCAGGGGAAAACAAAATGGCAGCACTTATGCCAGTCAGAAACAGAGGAAATATGAGTGAGACTCACCTCCAAATATTCTGAGGCCCACTAAGTGATAGAGAGAGGAAGAAGAGGCAGAGAGGAAGGTGATGAGGGACAAAACGCTGAGGCTCCGCATGCACAGAATTAAATAAAAGGTGAGTCAGTTCACTCTACAACCACACTGTGGCGCTGCTGAGTCATTTAGCCTGTGAAAGAAGCCGTTCATCACTTACTGTAGAGAGTATGATTATTTGGAGTTTTGTTATCATTACATGAGCTTTTGTCCTGATGCAGGCTTACAGTCATATTACTAATTGGCTGTCAATAAATCAGCATTTTACAACACACACAGGGAACCACACACACACACACACACACACACACACACACACACACACACACACACACACACACACACACACACACACACACACACACACACACACACACACACTGTACAAGCACCGCTGTCCATAAATCAGCCATGAATACATCCACTCACCTAACGAACACACTGATTTATGACAGCCCTTCAACACATTCTTGTCACAGCAGCGGCTCTGTGGGTGTGGGAGTGTTGACAGCGCTCGACGAGCCTGGTCACACGCTCACTGCAGCTATACCGTAAGCGCCTAACAATGTGGTGGTGTGTGTTCTCCTAACAGTATAAATAGTCAACATTCATGCATAAAGTCTCCTACTGTTATATTCCTATATGTTTCGACTCAAGTTTCCAATGAAATTCATTCATGCAGTGATTTAAAGCTAGATGCAGATGGAACAATAAACCTTTATTAGTAGTAGAAGTTCCGTGTCATTAGTATTACTACATATGACTTGAGTGCTTTAACCTATAAGGTGCTATGGTTTGTAATACATAATCTGGAATAAGCCTAATACAAGCACATGCACATGCAGATGTCACACGCGTACACAAACTCATAAGTGAAGGTGCTTCAGAGACTAACTTTGTGATCTGAGGCGCTGCTGCAGTCTGCAAGGCAGAGAAACAAAGATTGAAAGGACAAAGCGAGACAAAGAACGCTGAGCGTGTGTCAATGTGGCCGTTTCACAGTAAAAGCACCGAGTCCCCTCTGAAATGAAGCGCAGAGCACAGGGTCGGCATGCAAACGAGCGCACCAGGTGCAGGATGGAGGCGTCTCAGCCACGAGGTGAAAGAAACACACCAATAAAACTGGAATGGAATATGTGCAAGAGGAGGAAGAAAAAGTAAAAAGGCCACAGAGTCAGCGGCTTATGAGAGACGCAAGTAAAAAACAGCATCACGGCAGAAGCATGTGTTATTAAAGCTGTGGTTAAATGTCACCTGTGACACTCAGGGAAGACTATGTACCCAGCTTCAAGTGCACCCTGTTTATCTGGTGTAAGATTATATTGTGCGGATCACTAGTGTCTGCTGAGTCCCACAGAACGAGGGACCAAAGAAACCGAAGTCCTCGCGTCAGCGCGGTTCCAAGACCAAAGAGCAAAGGAGGACGGTTTCTGCGTGTACAGAATGCGTACGAGGCGGGAGGCGAAGGGGTTCATTCCCTTCGGTGCGTTGGGTCAAATCATTTAAACGGGCCCAGCGTTAAGAGGACGGTCATGAAAGTGAAGGAAACGGGAACGATGGGGTGTGAGAGTGTGAGGAGAAGCCGCCTGTGTGTGAATCCGCTGCCGCGGGGCTGAAGCCTCGACCGACCGACAAAGAGCAGTGAATGCCACACAGCTTGAGTTTCCACCACAGGCTAAATATACTCTGGAGAGAGAGAGGAGTGAGGCCTGAGACAGAAACAGGATGGGACAGGTGTGTCCAGCACCACAACCTATAGACATGGTGAACATACGGAAGGAGGAGAACGATGACGGGACCGGCCGGACTCGCCGCCGCCACTCACCCGTTGGACTGCGGCGGCCAGGCTCCGCCCTGACTCTCCAGCAGGCCCCGCCGCTGCCCCATGGCCACCTCACAAGCGTTCTCAGCGGAGTACAGGTTGATGGGCGTGTTATACACTGAAGGCTGAGGCGGAATGAGGACCGGGGGCGAGGAGGAGGAGGAGGAGGAGGAGGAGGGGTAGGAGACAGGGGGAGGAGGAGGGGGAGGAGGGGGAGGAGTGGCGTAGAGGGAGGCTGGGGTGAAGGCGGAGGATGGGGATGGGATGAAGGCAGCAGGCGCTGAGTGTGAAGGGGCATCGCTGAACCCGCTGCCCCCATTGGCTCTAGGGGCTCCACAGTAGGGGGGGGTGGAGGAGCTGGGGCGGGGAGGAGGAGGAGGAGGAGGATGAGCGAGAGCCACCGGCTTTAAGATATCTGACCGGTCGTCCTGTCGGAACGAGGAGAGCATGCAAACACACACACACACACACATGAGTCACAGCACGGCCCACGCTCTACAGACGCCTCCCAGCGGGTGATGGTTCAGACAGCGGAGCATCAGCGGAGCTGCACTTATGGAGAAGCATCAATGAGCAACAAAAAAATAAATAAAATGAGTGTGGTTTTTCATGCAGCATCATTTCAGAGGGAACTCACAACACAGGTGAAGTATTGTTTCCTATTGATATCACTATAAGAATGTGATCCTCACAGCGTCCTTTAGTGCCCTTATCAAACATGCATGATGTTTTTTTAACACATCTGTCAGTACAGTACCTTTGGTGCCACAGGAGGTGGTTTGGGGAGACTGGATGCCCTGGAAGAAGGAAAGGAGAGAAAACAGAGGGTGATTAAACGACATCCCATCATATCAGCATCTCCACCTTCTGTCCATATTTACAGTACAGTCATTCAAATTAGAGAGTTCCGATCATAATGAGAAACTAGATGAAGCATTTCCTGAAGTAAGGAAAGTTTTAAACATTGCTGGAAGAAGCTGAGGAGAAATAGAGGTGGATTAAACGGCGTTGGGTGTCTATGAAACAAGCAGAAACTGTAGAATTTATATAAATCTTCTGATTTTACAGAATGAATGGAGGATTTATAGCCTGGAGACATTAAGCTAGGATCACGGCGTCTGTGTCACAGTGCTGATGGTCCTGATGAGCAGCTCTGCACCAGCTTGAGGAGCTTCATACACACAGTGTATATGCGTAGAGATCTCAGCCTCAGCGCGCCTCCACCTCCGCCAGCGTACGTGTGCTGTTGAAGGCAGCTGTTCTCAGTCCGTAAAGACCTGCGTCAACGCGATACTCCTGGCGTCTGATGCCCCCGACGCCGCTCTGAGCCGCGAGCCTCACGAAAGGTCATGGTGAGAACACGCCTGTGGAGGCCGCGCGCCTGAACCGGCTTAAGGCCTCATCCTGAGGTCGTGTGTGCGACGCCACGCCGCCGTTACCTGATGCTAATGGACAGTTAGTCCACGGCTAGAAGTCACGCGTCTGAGTGCAGCTTCAAGCAGCCGCTCGGCCAGCAGCTCCCCCCCGCGGTGGTTATTAGCATCAGATCTGACCTGAGAGCAGCCCTGACCCCTCGGCATGGAAATGCACGAGGCCCATTTATAAAGGAGAACGCTGGGGACGCGCTTCAGCTACGGCTCTGTTACACTGCAGCTATAAATGGAAGCGCCGGCGTGGAAATGTGCTGGAGTCACTCCGTAAACAAGAAACGTGGACGAAGAGGAGCGGGCGTCTTCGTCGCGCAGACGCGTGAGGGTCAGGGAGCGAGTGGACGCGACACTCATTGGTGCCTAATCTCTGCGGTCTGTTCTTACGGGGTGAGCTCAGCGGCCCCTGCTTCCAGGGCTGCACCCTGACATGCCACCGTCCCCGTGCATCAGTGAGAGGGTGCGCCTGCCAGGAGGCGGGTGGGGGTTCCTTTTCTCACCAACGCCCACAGACGCTACACAAACACAAGCCCGAGAGCTCTTAGAGTGAGTGTTTTTGTTTGCGCAGCCGTAAAACCGCCCACCTGGGCCCGCACCCTGCACGTGATGCACACAGTAGCGCGCTCACACCGGACCCACGTATCAATGGCTCCATGCAACGGTATCAGTCCACGTCTGAGGAACAGACGCACGCGCTCCCAGCTGCGTAAGCGCGACGCGGGCGCTTAATGGAGTGTGCTGCCGTTTAAATGACGGGATCATTAAAGGTGGTGAACAGAGAAAGGCCTGTCGGTCACACACGCACGCACAGTCTCCACCACAGAAATCAGGTTTAAGCATGAACCCCGTCATTTACCACTGAGCTGCAGCACTTTAATTTATGTACAGGCACAACTGGAGCCCAGCGACGTCAAACGCGGCTCCGGTTTTATTTTCTTCACTTTGAAAAGTAAAACAGTCCCGTCCCTAAAACTGCTGCGGTGGTTTCCTTTTCCTCCTCTCACTCGTCGCCCTCTCTTTATTGCATCGTGCACCTTTCCAGGCCGGTAATCGTCTCGCTCTCCTGCTCTTCTTCCTGCCTTTCATTCGCCCTTCCTGCAATGAGGTCACCAGTTTAGGACAAACGTGATAATGACTCTTCACACAAAGCCCTGCGATGTATGCACTCGTCATTCCTGGACCACTTCTGTATTTATTTCTTTTTCTGCACCTTATTAGGGAAAATGGAGAGAAGTGCTGGTTCAGTTTAAGGCTTTTCAGTTTTACCTCAACACTAAAACAGACGGAGCAGCGTGACCAGAAAACACCAGGTCACCGCTACGACCGGAGTGACACAATTACTGCCATGTGTGGTCCAGCATTCAGGTGTGTCACACACACACACACACACACACACACACACACACACACACACACACACACACACACACACACACACACACACACACACACACACACACACACAGGAGACCCCTGGTTTCACCGTTTCTTTGCTCACTGTTGCTCTTTTGCTATTTCCAGCCCGGCGTGAGCGTTTATCTAGAAATGAACCTTAAATAGATCTGGAAAGTGTCTCCTTGTCTGTATCTGGCATTAAACAAGAGGAAAGAAGGCAGGAGGTCACAGATTACAGGCGTTCTGTAAGTCTGTGACTCTCCTTTTTCCTTATCTCCCTAAACTCCCACCAAATTTCCGCAGGAGCCCTGACAGGCTGCTCAGATGCCTCATGACATCATGGCTCGTCACTCTCAGCCTAAAACTCTAAAAACCCAGTGTCGTAACACTGAGCAAAGAACCAGGTCACATAAAAACTGCAGCTGGTTCACCACAGAATCAGACATCGAAATCACTGGGAGCCTGAAGCCAGTTCATTCACACCCATCAGTAATTCAAAGCCACCAGTTACGCTGAGAGCAGGACTCTGGACTGTGTGATAAAGTCATGCAAATATCAGGCGAACGCTCACGACAGATGACTAGTTTGGAGTCTGTCCAGCGTCCGTCTCGCAGTGGGTGCAAAGATGTGCTACAAACATTACTCATTTGACTCAATCTTTAAACTGACTTCAGGATAATTTGCGAGGCAGCGAGATTGAACCACGGAAAAACACAGTTTTTCCATTAAAGCAGGCGACGTTGTTTGAGAGCAACATTTTTCTCATTACGGCAGGAAATCAGGACCAAGATTACAGAGGTTACAGAACGCGTTCAGGTATTTGCAGTAATACGACGCAGCGCAGGTCAGTGTGGACTCATGGTGTCCTTCTAGTGCTGCTCGTTTTATTCACTGATGGAAAACAAGGCTTTAAACCCATCGCTCTAAAGCTTTTAGGAGCATGTTAGGGTTTAGGGTTCCTGTAGTAACATGGTAAAAAAGGAAAACTGGTTCCATTAAAGGTCGTAAAAGCCCAACATGAAGAGAAGCAGACGCACGGAGGACATGAAGTCAATTAACCAGTAAATAAAAGGAAGAGAAAGGCAAAACATATGAGCAGCAGAAGGACTTTGACTCCATGTGATTCTTCTTGTTCTTATGTTGCTTAAAAAGCCATAAAGTATCTTAATATAGCAATGAATTCATACATGTATATGTCAGAGAGGGTGAGGACACATGTTTTCTGTAACACAACGGCTCAGTTTAATGGTGGTGTCTGTGGGTGGAGGCTGTAAAGCACCGGAGGGAGGCTTCAAGTCCTGTTTGGAACCTGTTTGAGACTTTAACAGGTTTGTTTAAAAGCAGACTGACCGTAGCAAAGCACAAACACCTGCACACTCCCACAATGTGTGTCCAGGTACTGGATTATTAATGACACGTCCTACGACTCCCACACGGAAAACTGAGAGCGTCGTTAAAAACATCTTTAGTGTGAATGTGTGAATGAACTGCATAAAAAAAACACACACACACACACACACACACACACACACACACACACACACACACACACACACACACACACACACACACACACACACAGCTGATTGACAAACACCATTTTGACTTGAACCGTGAAATCCAACGAGCGAGGAAACACCGGACGCATCCCCAGCTGCACAGGGAAGTCGTTTCTAGCTTCTCATCTGGCCTTAAGTGGATGAGACTGAGCATCAGGGTCATTCAGAGACATTGGCTCATGGATGTCCAGTTGTTCGTTCGTCTCTTTTGGTGGGAATATGTTTCATTTCTCTCAGTCTATAATAGTGAGCATGAAGATGGACGCGCACCGGACTGTCTCACATCTTTATGCTACTGATACGACCCAACAGAATCACTGTAAGAAGCATTGGAGCCCTTCTCTAACTATTATTAGACTTTATTATATTGGGGAGAAAAACAGCTGAGCGTTCACTTTATGATCCGACTTTACAGCCTGGAACCCGCTCTCGGTAATTACTCCAAACTTATGAAATGTGGCTCCTCATTTCTCTCTTCTTTTCTAGTGGGTCCAGATGATTCTCCACGCTGCTCCAGCTGCCCACTCTGGGCATCATTCAGCAGCAGCAGCTGGACTAAAGATGAGCGCTCTTGGCTCACGCGGTCATACAGTACTGTATATCTGGCAAATGGCTGCGAAGAATTAAAAAAGTGGAGACAGACGAGCTTAGCACATTGTTCCGGGCCGGAGCATGTCTGCCTGCGAACCTCACAGACCCCTCGTGTTCTCAGGGTTTGTATTTTCTTTGGCAGCAACAACGGGCTAGCTCAAGACAGGCACAGACAGGTGCGTCTCGCTCCACAGGCATTCTCCTGGTATTAGGACATTACTGGCAAATACTGCCCGCGGGGCCAGAGGCCGCCGCCGCCGCGGGTTCTGGATGATCTTTGGCAAATGCTCGACGTGTGAAGGACGGAGGCAGGTGAGGCCTGATCCGAGGATCTCTGGCAAATATCAGTAAGCGGCAAAGGCAGCTGAGCGTAACGGGTCAGTACCGACCCGGCATCAGCCTGTGGGTCGCACGGCGCCTGGGCCAGGTGTACGGGCCGCTCCCGTGCTGAGGCCCGGCCCGTTTGAGGAGGTCGTGGTTTTCTGCCGACGTGCCCGACGATTCGATCAGCGATCCATTATTCCTCATCCTCAGAGCCTGGACGCTGGAACATGCTGCTCTTATTACGCGCAGGCTCAGGTCCCAGCGGGGAAACGCGTGAGCTAACAACAGAGGAAGCGTGAGGTCCCGTCACGTTGGACCCACGGATCCCGTTCTGCTTGCATTCAGACAACGCAACGTAAACAAAACTGAAAACACATGCTCCATCCCTTCGCGCTAATGGACCGCCGCCAACTTCCAGACTCGAAATAGCTCAGGCAGCCGCGAGTGTGAGCGCCGCTCAGCGCTTTGCTGCACGTGTGTTCTGCAGAACCGATTCTCTCAGCCGCCGAGACGCCGGGTCACGAAGAAAAGGCCTTTTCAACCGCTGTAATTACAGCGCTGGAGGTGCTTCCAGCAGCGTGAGCGCGACCTCCACGGCGACCGAACGGGACGTGGGACCAATTAAGTGGAGAGACGCTCCCAAACCTTTCTGCTCCGCGCGATGGCGCGTTTGTTCCAACATGTGAGCGAGTACACAGCAGGTCAGGACCTCGGGACACGAGCCGACGGGTCCCTTCAACAGCCGCTGGACGATGACCGCCACAGGGAATAAAGTGTTTATCAGACGCAGGCAGCTGAAGTGGAGCGAGGACAAAGATGGTTTTGTTGGGACGTGGAATAACTGGTTCAGATGAACAGTTGAATGCTGCTCCGCAGCTCTACAGAGGGTAATTACCTGAATAAGTGGCCTAAATGAAGGCGTGCAGCTCTGTGACGGCACCACACACACACACACACACACACACACACACACACACACACACACACACACACACACACACACACACACACACACACACACACACACACACACACAGGGCTGCTCCAGGAAATGTTGAAGTCTCAGCTCCCAGCTACACTTTTCTGTTTTCTATTCTCACTAAACAAATGCTCCATTATCTGCTTCTCATTTCCTATATAACATACATTCTCCACTCAAGCAGCTCCTGTTTATCTTGCTGAAGGTACAACTGAGCTGATTTTAACATCACAGTACAAAAAACCCCACTTTATGATCATGACTTTGGAGTTGGACGTCTCGAAGCTTGAGAAACCATTAGCCATTAATAACCGTTCCATTAGCTCCAGTGCTATTGATGAGCCCAGATTTAATTCATACTCTGCTCTTCTGACATTTATGAGTCTGTGTGTGTTTTTGTGTACACTACGAACACATGTGCTCAACATGTGTCGGACGTCTCCCTCGTAGTAAAACAGTCTGTCTACACAAGACGCCGCTCGAGTCCCTAGAAAAAAGTGTTTGCGGTGCTTTGTTCCAGAACCACTGGCGATAAAACACGGAGCAGTGATGTTTTCACAGTCGAGCAGCTTGAGCTGAAGTCGATGAGTCGGATTCAGAGCGTCCGTCGCCACTCAGCAGCTTTTTCTACCCGGCTCTTTATGCAGGAGGGCTGGAAACACACGGACAATGACAGAAAGCCACGAAGGCTCCGAGTGTTAGTGCGTCGGCAGCTATTATTAACACAACAATGCAGAGTGCATTCCTAGACGGGGCGAAGACTCAGACTGAGCGCTTTTAGGTAAAACAACAAACACTTCGTGATGCAAAGTGGAGATCTGTTGCTCACGCGAACTCAGATCAGATAAATGTGGTTGAATAGTAGCAGTTTTGGAAGCTGTCCTCTCTACTATAAATAGTTTCCCACCACAGTAAAGGACTGCGATCAGGCCGACGACTGATATTTGGATCTATTCTTCAGCTTTATCTCAATAAATCATCTCAAATCTTGGTTCTGTTGCAGCTCTTTCACCGACAGAGAGCTAAATAGGAGCTATCCTCACATCTGCTGACGTTTTTCAAATTGTTTCCTCATACTGTGTGAAGGACATCTATGGATGCTTTAATTGCGCTGGCAGGGGGACGTTTATTCGTCCCTCACACATTCAGCCCATTTCTAATCCTCACCCTCCATTTACTTGGACGAGGAGTTGCAGACAGACAGATGTGCCGCTAACATTCCGTGTATCTTTTCACTGTTACCATTCCCTTCGCTAAGTGACCCAGTAACAGGCTCGATCCGAAAGGTGCAGCCAGAAAGTAAGAATGAAAAGTGAAGCAAGTGACGCCTATAAAAAAATAAAAACCACGAGCAGAAACAAAAGGATTATTAGCTCTTTCCATTACGCATGTAAACCCATTAAAGTGCAGATGTTGACCCGAGCATGACACCGCCTGACTACGCAGTCGGCCGACGCTCCGGTACCAGCGAATGCCAGGCAACAAACAGACAGAGTCCATAAACGTCTCATTACATTTCTTACAGGCACCTGGAGAAGGCACAGGGAATACCGACAATGGGCTCGACCCCAAAGCCAGCTGTCGTCATAGTAACTGCTCCCACAGCCTTGATTTTAGAGGATGGCCACTTGACGGAACAGCGCGTTCCCTGTGTTTCGCGTGACGCAGCCCTGGGTGGTTGCCTTCTATAAGGTGTTGCCGTTGCAGCCACGTGGTCTCATGCATCCTCAGCGAAGCAGCTCCTGCCTGCGAGGACTCTCCGCCGTCAGCCTCCTCCCCTGCTCCACCGAGCACATACATGCTGAAGCCATTAGCCGCCAAGCACGCGCCCGAAGGCAGCGTTAGGGCGACAAACCAAATAAGCAGATGCGGTGTGGGTTCCTTCTTCCACTATTTGAATTATACGTGAACATGCGTCTAATGTGCAAAACTAATTATTGTGGAAATCTGTTGCTAAAACATTGAGTTGCTGGCGAGATGAGAATAAGTTGAATGCATGAATCACAAAGCACTGCGGTCTGTAAAAGCTATAAAAGTATATTTTTCACATGTTCAGCAGATACAAACGTCCACTTTGATAAATATGATCGTGAAAGCGAGTCTGGTCACGACATCTCTTGTTCTCAGCTGCACACGCGAACAAACCGCACGGCGTCCTTGACTTGACTAGAAGCCTTGTGATATTACAGTAAGTGTTCTCCACCACTGGACCACAAGCAGAGACACTGGACCTGTCATCATTTGGACCCAAAATTAAAGGACACGAACTGAGAGGAAGGGTGGGAGAGAGATGAAAAGTCATCAAGGGAGGACAGAATGTGAAATCCAGACACAGATGAAGAGACACAACACAACAGAGACAGAGCGAAAACCAAACAGAGCATGGTTTCACTTGGGTTTATTCCCACTTACCAAGTCAATTTATTAAAGTTCACCTCGGCGCGTACCGCACGCCGTAAATCAGCTCCTTCTCTCATGATGTTCAAACCAATAAGACAAGTGTAGGAGCCCTGACAGAGTTTGAATAAAAACACACATGACTACAAACGCTGCCAAAGACCTCAGCAACGCGAACCACATGAGAACCAACACGAAGCCAGGCACACACACACACACACACACACACACACACACACACACACACACACACACACACACACAGCGTGTAATAAATCAGCTCCACTGTACAACAGCGCAGTGAGGAGCCGGCCTGGAGGAGGAGGGGGCGACCGCATGCGTGATGCGCTCGCTGCTCCTCCTCCTTCCTTTAGGGGAAGGGGGAAATCGGGCAGAACTAAAGCTGCTGATGTGTATTAAAGCTAAGATCAACTCCTACAACAACAGTTAACATCTGCCTGGATGCAGGATGTCTGTGACTCAAACCTGGTTTGGATGTTTACTGCGTGTGCGTCGCCATGGCGATACAAT